>NW_015151704.1:183917-185151 GCF_000732505.1 Cyprinodon variegatus
CTTACTTGTTTTTAGCTTTCAACATCGAATGTTTGCTTTAAAATTTTCCCCACACTTTAGCTCAATAATCTAAATATTGCAGCAACATGTAAATACATATTTTATATATGTTAATATTTACACTTGTTCCTTTATAGGGGGCTCAGTGAAATACTTTGAAAATCAGAATTTCAAGCCAATAGTGTTATTGGAATCCAGGACAAGACCTTATTACCTTTGTAACATTTGTGGTCAGAAAATTTAGATTTCTCTTATTTCATATATTAATTCATCCTATTTACTCACTATAAAAGTTTTCACTCAGTCTGTTTCACCTGCAAGGCCACACAATTCCCCTGCATGTGGGTGTTTGTAGACCAGACATAGCTTCTACACAAAACAAGCCAGATTCTTTCTCATCCTTATTTATAACATGTTTAACCAAAGTGTCTGTAATTTTTTTTGACTCTGACTACTTTCCATTACTGTAAGTAAGGGGGAACGAACGCTGCCCAGATCAGAACATTGCCTGAATACAGAGCAGTAAGGGATGAATGTCGACTCTTCTCTCTTTGCAAAGATATGAAAATAAATTTCTGACTGAGTGAAATCCATCGATCTCTCTTTATTTAACTGGGATGAACGGTTGAATACTTTTTTACTCCAAGTGGTACAAGCCCCAAACCCACACAGACCATCAGAACATCATCGGGTTAGATGGCCTAGAGCTGATAGGGAGTATGAGTGGCGCCAGTTTGATGAGGTGACCGACTCCATCTTAGAAGCAACAGCCAAGGGGGAAGTCGATCGGCGTCTCCAGACCATGACCACCATCATCATCAGCATGGGAGCTGAGAGATTTGGCCTGGAGGAGAAGAAAGCAGGGAGACTGCCCTACACCATGAGCAATCGAGCACACAAGATCCACCAGCTCAGGAAGGAACTGAGGGTCCTGAGGCGGCAGTTTAAGCAGGCAAGAGAGGAGGAGAGGGGACCTCTCTCAGAGCTGCGCAACATACTTCGAAAGAAGCTCCTGACTTTGAGGAGGGCTGAGTGGCATAGGAGAAGAAGGAAGGAAAGAGCCAGGAAGCGCGCTGCCAAACCCAAACCCGTTTGGGTTTACGAAGCAGCTGCTGGGGCAGAAACGCAGTGGTCAACTTACCTGTTCCAGAGCAGAGGTCGACCATCACCTGGCTGCAACCTATGGAGATGCATCCAGGGAGCAAGACCTGGGAGACTGCCAGTCCCTGATTGA
>NW_015151704.1:186495-190215 GCF_000732505.1 Cyprinodon variegatus
CGGAGTCATGGCTGCGGCACAGGACTCTGGTGGGGGCAGTGGCTCGGGGAAGAGCAGGCCTTGGTAGCAGCACAACACCTTGCTGCGGGAAGGCAAAAGAGAAGAGGAGGAGAACACTGCTCCAGGAAGAAGTGCGGGCAGCAGTGGAAGAAGAGCGGTCCGGCAGGGTGCTTGGAATGCGGCAGCAGGTAGCCTGGACGCGATGGGAGCAAGCAGCAGAGCGCAAAGTCACGTGGACTGAGCTGTGGAAAGCCGAGCCCCAGCGCATAAAATTCCTGATGCAGGCTGTATATGACGTATTGCCAAGCCCGTCTAACCTGTTCTGTTGGGGGAAGGTGGAGTCACTAGCGTGTGCCCTGTGCCAGAAGAGAGGGACCCTGGAGCACGTCTTGAGCTGCTGTCCGAGGAGCCTGAGTGAGGGGCGCTATCGCTGGCGTCATGACCAGGTCTTGAAGGCCATAGCGAACACCATCTGCTGTGGAATAGCCCACTGCAAGTGCCTCCGCCCAGTGAAGAAGACTATCTCCTTCATCAGAGCTGGAGAAGGACCACCAGCTGTTGCCAGGGTCTCTTCCTCTGGCCTGCTCACAATGGCACAGGATTGGGAGCTGATGGCAGACTTGGGGAAACAACTGAAGTTCCCAGAAAATGTGGCCATAACATCACTAAAGCCAGACGTGGTGCTGACCTCAGCAACATGGAAGCAGGTTGTGCTTCTGGAGCTCACGGTCCTCTGGGAAGACCGAATCGAGGAGGCCAACGAGTGAAAGAAGGCTAAGTACAGCGATCTGGTGGAGCAGTGTCGGCTCAATGGGTGGCGAGCAAGGTGCAAGCCCATTGAGGTGGGATGCAGAGGGTTTGCTGGCCAGTCCTGCTGCAGGGTGTACAGCATGCTGGGCATCACAGGGGCCAGCAAGCGAAGGGCCATCAAGGAGGCCACAGAGGCAGCAGAGGTTGCCTCGCAGTGGTTGTGGATCAGGAGAGGAGATCCGTGGGTAGGGTAGCGCTACCTGGACACAAGCTGGGGACTGATCAACCCTGGCTGGGTCGCCTGGAGGAGAGTGTATGATGTTTGAAAGACCCGAAACACTCTATGATACCAGGTAATATCACTGATGATGTGTCCAGGTTGCATCACTAGTTGATGTATGTACAAAGCACATTAAAAAAATATGGATATTTTGATGGCAAAAATTAATGTCACTGTAATAACAAGAAACGCCAACCTGCCCGACAAATAACAAAATAGCTTCTATAAGAAATTCATTAGAAAGACTCTGAGAATGAAAGGAAAACATTTTTAATGATCCAGCATTACCCTAGAGACATTAATGTTGATACTGCCACTTACAGTTTTTTAGTTTATAAACCAAAATATAATTGTTAACTAGGCTTATTATCTTTTTAGCTTTATCTTTAACTTTTCAATTAGCTTTTTACCTTTTTTCTTGACTTAATTTCCAGTAGGTAATAAATCATTTAAGGGCTCATCTAATTGGTCAAATGCCAAAATAAGATGCACAGTCACAACCTATTTTCGTTATGAGTGCGTGTGAAATCGTACGAAAAGTTATGCACCGTAATTTCGTACGTTTTGGACGTTTTTTTCGTCGTATGCGCATGCGCATCTGACGCACCAATTACGAATATAGAATATAAATTACAATTAGCCCTAACCCTGACCCTAACCCTAAGATATAAAACAGCAAGCAACGTAGTTAGAGACATGAATAAGTGATGATTGCACTGTTTTTCCCATTTTCACGTCCGTCCGCAGATCTGCTTTTCTTTTCTGTCTGCCAGCGCATGCGCACTGATGTGGTTTTTTGAGGATAAACGTCCAAAAACGAACGAAATAGTGTGCATAACTTTTCGTACGATTTCACACACACTCATAATGAGAATATGTTGACAGTCATGTTGCAGGATCTTTGCTTAATGGCTGGATATAGATCTTGTGCTTTTAGATTTCACTCAGGGATGGGAGGGGCTCCATTTATAAGGGATATGTAAGTGATCAAAAATGGTTACTTGCCCTAAAAAGGTTTAAATGTATAAATATGTTTTGAATCTTTCCAGCTTTATTTGTAAGGCCACCTTGGTTGACTTTAATGCACTATTTTGCTTTGTTATCTATCTTTAATTTTCATAAAAACTAGAGCATATTTGTGTTCAAAATATAAAGTCAGAAAAGCAGAAACATTGAAGAGCTATTAACACTTTTTTATAACACATTTATGTCATTCAACATGTTTTTAATGATGATGCTTATCTAAAATGTTTGTGCCATCTATAGTTTCCAGGAGCAGAAAAGATGTCTGTGACCATTAGCAAGACCGACGGGGTGACTGTGTTCACCCTGACCTCTGACCCTGATAGCCCCTGGCCTCCTCTGTGTCAGATCCTGAAGAGCCTGTGCTACAGCCCGGTGTGCTGCTCCGTGTCCCAGAAGCTGAGGACAACCCAGAGGAAGTCTCTGTCTGTGCTCGGGGTGAGCTGCAAATCTAAAGTCTAAATTTAACTGTTTTTAAAGAATGTTTAATTTCAGAGTTTGTAAGAAATGGGATATAGAGGGCTCAGAGTTTTACTGCACTTCATAGAGAAGAACACCAGGGAGGGGTGTTAAAAGTATCCATGTGTGTTACTACAGTAGAAGTATAAATCCTGCTTTTGTAAAAGTTAGAGGATCGACTTCAGCTTTTTATTACAGTAAAAGAGTAAAAGTACAGTTTTTAAAACTACTTAAATTATAAAAGTAAAAGTAATGTTAAGGTCAGAAGCTTTACTGCTCTACCCTACTAAAGGATAGGAAGGGGCAACCCTCCTCCTGCGATTGGCCCATCTCTGGTTTTGCTCAGAGGTCCTTCCCAGAGCCGTCAACGGCAGATGTGGTGCTGAATGGAGGGTACGGCGATGGCTGCCTCTTTGTCCAGAAAGAGGGGTGGCTGGTACCCAATCGACGCCTCGGAAGGGAATAGTCCATTGCCAGAGGTGATGCTAGTGCTGTGGGTGTATTCTACCCATGGAAGGAATTGACTCCACTCAGAGGGATCAGTAGCTGTGAGACATCTAAGGCTGGCTTCCAACTCTTCATACGCTCCACCTGGCCATTGGATTGGGGGTGGTAACCTGAAGTGAGAGAGACCTTGGCACCTAGAGCCGAATAAAAACGTCTCCATACCTGGGAGATGAACTGCGGGCCGTGGTCAGATAGAATGTCCTGTGGGAGTCCATGGAGACAAAAAACATGCTTGACCAGAAGCTGGGCTATTTGCATAGCTGTAGGGAGATTTCTCAGAGGAACAAGAAGGCAGGCCTTGGGAGGGTTGATGAGAGGGCTTGTTACGAGCGCAGGTGGGGCAGGCCAAGGCAAACTTCTTAACATCCTTCAATAAGGAGGGCCACCAAAAACGTCGACTGATGTGGGCCACAGTTCGGCTGATTCCTGGATGGGCAACAAAACTTAAGAGGTGTGAAGCCAGTTTATCACACGAGCACGAATGGAGGAAGGAACATAAATTTTGTTGGGTGGTCCGGTACCGGGGTCAGGTTCAGATATTTGGGCCTGCTTAACAAGATCTTCAATCTCCCAGGTTACTGCAGCAACTGAGCAGCTAGGAGGCAGAATGGGAGCAGCAGTCTCTTCAGATTCATCCGAGGCAAACTGCCGTGAAAGCACATTTGACGTTCCGAAAGCCAGGGCGGAAGGAAATAGAGAGG
>NW_015151704.1:190940-194858 GCF_000732505.1 Cyprinodon variegatus
CCATTCGTCTCCCTCCCTTTTTTGGAGCAGGTGGTATGCGTTTCTGAGGTCCAGTTTAGTGAAGACAGTGGCTCCTTGAAGAGGTTCAAAGGCTGATGACAACAGGGGCAATGGGTATTTGTTTTTAACAGTTATTAGATTCAAACCTCTGTAGTCTATACAGGGCCGAAGTGAGCCATCCTTCTTCCCCACGAAGAAGAATCCTGCTCCAAGAGGTGAAGATGAGGGGCGGATGATGCCAGTTGCCAGGGACTCCTTAATATATTTTTCCATGGCCTCTCTTCCGGCTTAGAAATGTTGGAAAGACGACTGCTGGGCAAGGGGGCTCCAGGAAGCAGGTCAATTGCACAGTTGTGTGGTCTGTGGAGAGGCAGTTAACAGGCTTTAGATCTGCTAAATACCTCGGAGAGGTCATGGTAGTCAGCAGGAACGGAAGAGAGATCAATGGCTTCTATCTCACTTAACTCTGGTGGTTGTACACCTGGGGGAACAGCAGATCTGAGACAGTAAGAGTGACAATAAACAGACTAAGAATCAACATGCCTGCTTGTCCAATTGATGGTGGGATTATGAGAATGGAGCTATTCAAAACCCAAGGTTAAAGCAGAGTTGGCTGTGGGGAAAACAAAGAAAGAAATGTTTTCAATATGGTTCCCAGAAACAGTTAGTTGAATAGGAATAGTCTAGTGGGTTATCTGTGGCAGGTCTCTGCCATCCAAGGCGAAAACACGAAGGGGGTTCTGTAGAGGGATAAAATCTATTCCCATCTGTTGAGCAAAGGCAGTGTCAATAAGATGCTGTACACAACCAGAATCAATTGCAGATAATGAGAGGGATCTCTTATTTAACAATAGAGATGCGGGAAGGAGTAGACGAGGTGAGGAGGGAGATATCTTCTGGTCCGCCAGTAGCCCCCTCTCTACTGGTGGACCCTGGCTTTTCCCAAAAGAGGACATGTGGCTACAAAGCGGCCTGCTTCTCCACAGTACAGACAAAGCTTAGCCCGCATATGGTGCTGTGTTTGCTCAGGACTTAAGCGAACGCAGCCAATCTGCATAGGTTCAGATGGAGAAGGGTTGCTTGGATGCTTAGTGGAGTGACTGTTAGTTATCTGAATTTTTGAAGGGGCTGTTTTACAACCTCTTTCCTTAGAACATGCACGAATCTGGTTATCCAAACAGACTGAGAGATTGATTAGTTCTTCGAGTGTTTCAGGTTCATTAAGGGTGGCTAGTTCGTCCTTAATAGTGTCATTTAGTGTGTTAGACAAAACGCCCTTAAGGGCTGTTTTATCCCAGCCTGAAGCAGCAGCCGTGATGTGAATCTTAGAAGCTCACAAGATATTAGCGTCTTGTCAAAATCTTGGTTAAAAGTTAGTTTGAATTCCTTGATAAATTGATCATAAGTGCATCCATAATCAGAGAAAGAGGAAAATCTTACCTTGCCCATCTTGCCCAATCCAGAGCTAGGTAAGTAAGATGAGATAATATAAGAGATCTTTGTAGAATCCAGGTGAAACTTATTCGGTTCATGGTTGAACTGAACTAGACATTGCATGAGGAATGCACGGAGCGGAGCGGAGAGGATTTGCCAGCTGACACTCAGAATGGGGGGAAGCAAAAACTACTTGGTAAGCTTGCTGTGGGGCTAGCTCACCCAAGGCCCAGAGAAAAACAAACAGCTTCTGTTAGGTCGGTTACTCTGCGATTCAATTCAGTCTGCTGATTGACCAGTTCAACCAGGGTGTTGTCGTGTCTGGTCAAAGCAGCTTGCTGCTGGTTAATGGCTCTATGAATGGCTTCTGCGGGGTCAACGGTTTGGCCAGAGTGTTCTGTCTCTGTCATGATTTATCCAAAGATCTGACCCACATGCAGTAAACCAAAACAGAGAGACCAGGGAAAGATTTAACAGGTTTATTGTGAGTTGGTAGAGAGGAGTCAAGTACTGCTCTGAACACTGTCAAACCGGGACTGAAAAGTGAAGGGGAAGATTCTGCGGTTAGTTCAGGCTAAGTGGGAAATTTGTGTCTCTGATTTGAAGAAGGGAATAAAGGCAACATGACTCACTTTTCCAGAAAAAGGTTGCTTTCGTTGAATCCAGTCGGTGTGGGTTGTTCCAGTAATTGACTTGCTCGTTGAAGGGCAGAAAGGGTTTACCCAGGTTGTGGTGTTTCCTTGAGGAACGGAGGAGCTGACTGCCACTGCGGTACTTGAACGGTTTCTTGTGGAGATTAATCCCCTGCTCAGAGAGAAGCCCAAACAATCCTTGGGGAAAAGTAGATCCAAACCACCAGTTTGAATCCTCAGCTCACTTTGATGCTCAGAGAATCCTTCCAGGGGGGAGAAGGTCAAAAACATCCAGTTTGCAGGATGACTTCCTGCCGAGAGGCAAAGACAAAAAAACAACAAGGTTAAGACTCACGTGAAGAACAGTCAGTTTGACTCAGCAAAACTCAGCTTGGCTAGAGTACCCAAAACTGGCAAACACTCTGGCATCAAGGCAGTGGCAGTCAGCAGCTTAAGAGTCCTCCGGTAATGAGGCAACCATCTGCAGGTGTGTGAGGAGCCCAAAGAGAACCAGGTGCCACCTGGTGGTGGAGGGAAAACAAACAAAAAGCACAACCCACACAAACTGGATTTGAAGTAACAAATGCATGGCCAAGTTTTCAGCATCAACCCTGGACAGGAGATTTCTAATTTTTGCAATATTCCACTACTATTGACCCAATATGTTCATATCAGTGCATCCTTTCAAACGGCTTTGGTATTGATACATGAAATCAGTATTGCATCTGAATACAGGGTTCTA
This sequence comes from Cyprinodon variegatus, assembly GCF_000732505.1. NCBI lineage: Eukaryota > Metazoa > Chordata > Actinopteri > Cyprinodontiformes > Cyprinodontidae > Cyprinodon > Cyprinodon variegatus. The sequence goes on from NW_015151704.1 coordinate 193,749, forward strand.
GTATTCTAGTTACTTTTCAGAGTACACATATTTTGACAACCCTCCTCCGTATACAGGTACACTGCTATGCATAAAGTAAAATACACTAATGACAGTTTAAACTGGATTTGTTCTTAGAAATGTTTTGCCACAAATTTGTTTTTTTAGCTGTTTTATTTTATAGAATGTATTTTTTGTTATTTTTACCAAAAATAAATTATGCAAAGACAGTTATTTCATTATAAAATCTCTTTTTTCCTTTTTTTGTCGACAGGCAATTCAGATCATGATTGGCCTGCTTAATATTGGCCTCGGCACCATCGTGAGACTGGCATACCGTTCTCCTTGGTATCTGGATTCCTATTACCCTATTGGATCTCTGGTGAGCAAATTGATGCATTTCAGATTGTGAGCCTTATGCTACGTTCAAACCTATCGCGCTTTAAGCAGCAGAAGCATCAGTATACGGCCGACGCACATCAAGGCGCATCAAAGGTCCTGCAGCGAGTCTAGAGCAGCAGGAGCAGCGCATCATGAGCTTCTGAGCATCTGAGGCACGTGGTGCTGGAGTTGGAAAATTATAAATTTTGCTGCTCAATTCGCCACATGAATCAATCAGAGAAGCTGATCTGGGAACAGGCAGGGAGACAGACACAGCACTGCTGATGCAGAGCGCTATGATCACTCCTATGAAACTGTTTATTAACGCCTAAATTAACTTAAAATGTCAAAACCTGCCTTTATTTTTCTGGTGCCTGCAGTTTGTACCACATACCTAAAAAAACAGTAACATCTCCTTCCAGCCGCCACCAACAGTAGGCGGGAAAAAAACAAGAGGCGAGCGGGTCTGAGGCAGCTGTATGGTGTCACATTTATTTCAAAGCGCCCACAAGCAAAATAAACATAATGGCATTTATGTTAAACTACTTCTGCGCATTGTTTATCTACCACCACACAGGAAAATCACACATGCACGAGAAAATGCTGCTCAGAGAGGAGAAAATCGCATCTTTTAATGCGCCTTGATTTGCATCAACCATTGACTTTGCATGTAAAACGGCTGCTTCTGCTGCTTAAAGCATGTTTGATTTTAACAAAGCATTAGAGAGAATCTAGAGGATGCATGAAAAG
>NW_015151704.1:195565-197567 GCF_000732505.1 Cyprinodon variegatus
CTCAATTCCAGTAATCAACCATTAGGCGCCGTAACGTGTGTTTCTCCTACATGATTTTTAGTTTTATTTTCTATGTAAAGTGTTTAGATTTTCCTTTCTATCGTTTTTTCCAGTTCATTGTGTTCGGGATCTTGTGCCTTCTGTCTGAGAAGTATCCGAGTCCATGCCTGGTGAGTGATTAGATGAACACGTTTCTTTTTTCAGCTTTTTTCTTTGATTTCATTACATAAATACATTATTGGGTTTTTGTACATAAAGTTATTTATCGTATCTTTCAGATCGTCCTCAATGTGATTTTCAGCATTGCTGGAGCTGCTACGGCCATTGTTGCCATTGTGCTCTACTGCATATATGAGGCAAAGCTTTACTCCTGGTATTTCTGTGACGGAAAAGACAACGACTACTACTACAACTACCATCACTACTGCACGTGGAATAAAGATATGTTCAATGTAAGACAGAAATTTTGCTTCGGGACTAAATGATTGTGACCTCGGTTTGAAAACTGTGGGAATCAGTGATTTCTATGTTTCTGTTCTTTTATGTACTGTTTTAAACCGTTAAAGTCCTTATCCAGTTAGAATTCTTTTTCAAAATAAAATCGAAGTCAGAGTCAAATTCCTTTCTTAAGCAGGAAATCTCAAACATTTACAGAAAAAACAAGATTACAAGACACCCAAGACCCTCTAAAATACATTTAATTACTTCACTCTTTATTTTTTTATACATATAAAGAAGAGATGCAAGTAATTGATTAATTTAAAGCTGACTGGCCTTAATTCTGGAAACATGAAGGGCTTCATATTTTATTTTAACATTTTTTTGTTCTAGATGTATTAAAGACTGACTGAATTACCAAAAATGTTTTCTTACATATAAAATATATCAAAACAGGAACCTATTAGGTATTGTTGTGCTAATGCCATTTTTTGGCCCCGATACCGATACCCGATACCTGGCTGTTCGGTATCAGCTGATACCAATACAGTTTGAAATTGATGTGTGTGTGCATATATGAAGAACTGCATCCTACTTGGATGCAGAATAATTACCATCATGGCTTTGTCAAGTTGCATCCTACCTTTGTGAAGCAGGAAAAAGACTAATAGAAAGTGAATCCAGTAGAACTTTGTATTGCCTGGAATGGGTGACAATAGTTGAATAAACTTTTGGCTTTCAAAATGGTATCAGTGCCCTGTTTGTTGGTACTCTCCAATACCGATACCACCATTTTAGTGCTGGATTGGGGCCCCGCCCTATACTGGTATCGGTATTGGTGCAACACTACTATTAGGTTGGTTAATTAAAAGATTAAGATCTTTGAAACAGCTATCTAAAATGTGCATATATACATATATGCATATATAAGAGGTTAGTGCACAGGTTATGAAATAGTAATTGCACATTAGATATTGCCGTGTTATTGCGGTTGTAGTGTGGCATTGTATAGTCTGGTGGCAGCAGGGATGAATTACCTGTGGTAGTGCTTCTTTTTACAAACAGGGTATAAAATTCTTTCACTAAATGAGCTGCTCAGCTCCTCTACAGTCTGGTGCAGAGGCTGGAAGGTGTTCTCCATGATGGATGTAAGCTTGGACAGCACCCTCCTCTAAGCCACTTCCTCCTTAGCAGATAGGGTATGTCACTTTGACATGCTGTCAGACTGTTTTTACTTTGTTTCAATGAAGGGGATGTTGATTGAGAGCTAATTCTCTGATTTTAGTAGAATCCAGTGCTGGGAGAGACTTTGTGCTGTTAGCATCGCCTTTAAACAGGTGGTTCTGGTTGCTCTTTGAAACACCGGTGTTGGTACCGGATCTGCTCGGGCCCTGTGCCTTCCAGTGACGCCACGCTGAATGTTGACTTGAAACGTGGTTGCCCAGACAATGGTAATAACATAATAGAGCATCAACGTGCCGACCTGGGAGCATCTGTAGCGTTGGCGTGTCTAATGACCGATGAAGATTGATCACATGATTGATAACAAAACTGAAAAATGGTG
>NW_015151704.1:199863-201174 GCF_000732505.1 Cyprinodon variegatus
GAACAAAGTAACTGCAAGACCATGGTACAGGGCTGCCAACTTTTCACCAAAACTTGGAGTGAGAGTGTGAAAGAATTTGGACATGCAGCTCTTGTCAGGGTTAGATGGGGATAGGTGGAGCTATAAGTTGTAGGTTTTCAGAGGATTAAACTGAAACAAAGTTGTAATTTATTGATTATATTAAATATTTTTATAGCACCGTAAATGTTACTGAATAATAATCAGTGATCTGTAGTTATGTGGAAAATTTCCCACAATATACATTATTTTCTATATTATGGGGATTTTCAGAGAACTGAAGTGAAGAAGAATGGGCCCTACTAAAATACTTGCATTATAATTATACTGTAAACTAAAAATTTCACATCTGTTTTTAATAATTATTCTATGCAATTTAAGTTACATAACCAATAGGGAACTAATATGTTATTATTGGATTACTGACACTAATACAGGAACCACTGAAAGTGATTCTTATTAGTTTGTTTTTTTGTTGTTTTAATTATACCTAAATTCTAACGGGAGATTATTCAACTAAACTGAGCAATAATGATTTAACTTGTGAGCAAAACATGGACTAAAACAGGGACTAAATCAGGAGGATAAACTAGAGCAAACAAGGAGTAAAGCTCAGTTTAAAAAAAGCACTAGGTATAGAGAAAACAAACCTTTTGATTTGATCCTACGCCGCAGTCTACTCAGTGATAATTCAAGCTAATTGCTGTATAATGTATTCATATTTACTCAAGTGCTAGACTGCTTAAAATCTTCATTAGTTTACAAAGTGAATTATCTTAGTCCAGATAAAATAAGATAAATTAAAATGACATACCTCGTAATAACTGCTCAGAAATCCCCCTATTTTTTCAATATCTGGCGCCAATCCCTCACCTCCGCTGCTTTCAGCACAGTGAACAGGTGGACTGGAGCAAAAATATGGACTGGATCTAAACATGGCACGTCTTCGTGTTAGCACTAAGGTTGTGTTGAAAAGACGGACTGGATTTTTCATCAGCATGGTATTTTTATATATAAATAAGCGGAATGGAGTTGAGTTTTAATGTCCGTCATTTTTTATTGTGAAAAATTGGGGATCTGGAGCGAGAGCGTGTGAAAACACTGAGATGCGGTAGTCTCACAGCCAATGAGTGAGAGCTGACGGCCCTCTGGCATGAAGGCAGACCTGGGTAGGTCTGTGGCTAGCTGTGCTCAGTAGCTAACAGGTTAGCCTCTTTTAGCTCGTTCAGTTAGTTATATTAAGCTACACTAGTTTTAACTTCATGTCAACAACAACCGTTCGTTCTGTAAAAG
>NW_015151705.1:0-3662 GCF_000732505.1 Cyprinodon variegatus
AATTTTTTTGCATTTGATTACTAGATTTTACACAAATGCCCAAATTAATCAAGATTATTTTCCCTCTAATCTTCTAATAAATCATAAACAGCATATTTATTTAAAATGAAACTTTTTAAAGTTTTGCTGTTTAATTCTACAGTACTTTAGTATAATTTGGCAAATAAAATATTCTGATCAAAACTAATAACTAATAATTATAATAAGCTTGTGTTTAGGCTATATTAGAAAAAACTGTCTAGATCTACTTTAAGTCTTTGTGTGTAATAAGGGGGGACTTGGGTTCAAATCCTTGTTGCGTCAGAAAGAACTTTGCCAAATTTGGGAGCAGCTTAAAGGACACAAACATCTGAAAATTTGTGCTGAGGGGGAAAAGCCAGTGTGTTTTCACACAGAATTAAAAAGTAATACATGTTTGTAATCCATCTCTGGAAGCTGGTCTCGAGTCGAATTTAAAAACAAAAGAACAAACAAAACAAAAAAAAACACAGGGAACAAGTAAACAGATAGTAAACATAGTTTTATAACTGCACAAAATCTATATTGTTTGAAATTTTACCTTTGGACACATCTAATAAAAAATGTAATAAATTTCATAATGTTGTTCTAAAGATGATAAAGCATCTTGCTACAAAGGAAAGTAAAACAAATTTATCTTCCTGTTAGTAAGACATCCTTGTACTCTAGGTAGCAGGGAAACAGAAGCCTTTACTCAGAATTAATGTTTTGTTAATGTAAGCTCAGGTTTACTGGGGGATTTTCAATATTAAAAAGCTGCTAAACAACATGGAAATACTTTTTTACTTGTAATTTGACCGTGAGCCCTTGAATTGCTACTAATTTAACCCAACAACATTACAGCAGAATTTGAAGAAAATAATCTTTAGTGAAACATTCAGAGATGCCAAACAACATGCACCGTTAACCAATGAAAACACAGAAATTGTTCACAAGTCAATCAATGAGCTCTGGGATTTTGAAAAGTAACTGACTGAGAGGTTGAAAGCAAATATTAATGCGCTCTGGGCTTAATAAAGTTTTGGAAAATAATTGAGGGCTCAGACAATAAGGAAAAAAAAACTATTTTAAATAAGTACAAAAACTTTATGAGACAAAAAGCACTTTATTTTTTATTTTATTAATGAGAGCCCTGTGCCTGATGGCCACTGCCTGCTTTTTTACATTTGGAGTCTAGGAAGTCAGTTTTAGCCAGAGCTAGTCTGTTTAGCCGGTTCTGATATTGCGTGTGCATGTGGAGAGCTTGGCTGAATCGTTACTCCAAGAGATACGATGTGGGGAATGAGGAGCAGAAGACAGACCCTCTCCCACCCTGAGGAAAACACTGCCATTATTAGACCCACATTGTACGCCAACTGGGGGTCTGCCAACTGATTATTTAAGATGTTGGTTGTTCTAGAAGCTGATATTTTTTAATTTAGTGAAGAGTGTATACGTTCATAGTCTGCTCTCTAGACTGCTTCTTGTTTCCTGTGTTGAGATTACAAACAGTTTAGAGCATATTTTATGTAATGTATTAGACTGTTTTACAGAGATATTGATAAAACTCATTCTGATATTCACAGATATGACATTTACAGCATTCAAGGCAGTAACATTGAGAAGATTAGACTTTGAGCTCTAATTTATCCATTTAGCTGAATTGCTGCTTTTTTAGCCTGATTTCTTTTTCTCTCCTATATTTCAATTGTTGATTGTTAAACTGTTTAACATAAAGAAATGGTTTTATTTTTATTTTTCCATGAAGGAACTTTCCTACAAAGGTCCTTTAACTGCCTTTTCCATTAGTCACTTTTATTTTACAAAAATAGAGATTATGCTTCATTAGAAGTCTTAACTTAGTTGTTTAAACAATGCATTCAGAAAAAAAAAACAGCTAACAGAATATCAGCAGCTCAGACTGTAAGATGGGAAATTTATATCAAAGTTCAAACATACATCAGTAGACAGACCCACCTGTTCCTCCTTACTGTTTATGATCACCAGATCAGATCCTCTTTCCTGACAGTATTTCCTGCTGTCAGACCAAGTTTTGTTCTTCTCAGATTTAAAGTAACAGCTGCATCCAAATTTTGTCCATCCATCAGGATACAACTTTCCTTGAAACAAGATCAGAGTTTTAGGAGCATCAAATGTTGCTTTCATCAGTCAACATTTTAAAAAAATATGGACATTTTTTCTTTAGCTTTATCTCAGCCAGTTCGTGTTTTTTCACTCCTAAGCACTAGAAAAATCATTAGAAAAAATGTAAACCATAAAAATGAAAATGTAAGGTTGATTTTAATGTCCAGTTTATTTTTCTCTCACCTTTAATTGTATAATTTAGCCTATTTATTTCCTCTTTCAGTTGTTGGTGTTTTTTAATGAGTATTTCGTAGCTGTCACGAAGCTGACTGTTGTTTGCTGCCATTTCTAAAAAAATAACATCAGTTTGTTAAAGCAAAAGAAAAATATTTCACTATTGCAATTATAAAAGAATACATTTAAAAACATGCCCCACCTAAAAGTTTTTCTTGTAGGTGACTGCTGTTTGTTACCGTGTCTAAAGAATAAGATTAGTTAGTCTAAAAGGATAAAGCAAAAACATTTACTGGTTTTAAGGATGAAATGTCTCACCTGAACATTTGACGTGTTGTTGGTCGTAGTCGTTCTTCAGTTTATTAATGTCCAAAATGACTAGAGGATCAGTGAAAAATAATCCACATGTTAAACAATCAGATTTAAAGCACAGAATTTCCAGAGTTTTAATAAACCATTTATTAGGAAGTAAAGAGTAAATATCTGACTTACTAATAATGTAAAAAGTAGAAATATATACAAAAGCAAATACAAGTGATTGTGCATAAATTCAAATAAGGTGGTTTCTTATCATAATAAGTATTGGACCAATTAGATTGAATAAACTGTCTTTTGTTCCTTTGTGCTCATTCAGGAGGAGGGATTGCTGCTTAGTCAGTGATATTCACTGACTGACACGGTAAACCTGATATTCACTGCATTGTTCTATAACTAGAACTGAATTGGGTTGCATATGATTGACTTTGAATCTGTGTGAAAAAATTTTTTTTTTTTTTTCAGAAGAATTTGTTCAAAATTGGAAAACCAATTAAAACAAGATCTAATGTAAATCCTAGAATCTTCTTATTTTCTGTTTTTACCATTATTGTCTTACGTGTCTGTTTACTATAGATGATATCCTTCTCTTAGGATGATGAAATACTTTGCAGACAACATCATAAAGATTTACACAGTCGGAGTTAAAATACAAAATGTAATTGCTAGCTGTTTGTTTTAACATTGCCTTTAATTTGTACAACAAAGGCTGGGGGGGTGGGGGGGTGGGGTCGCTGAGTGACTTCCTAGGTAGACGTTACTTGGATCTAACCTTACGGAATATCTTCAGAATGGCTCCAAATGACACATAACTAATATGGGTGAGTAGAACATGATGTAATAACGTAAAATCAAGGGCCCAATGTAAAAAAAAAAAAAACAGCATTCCCCTTTAAGAGGTGATATTTAATTTATGATTTAGCAGTGATTTTAATTTTTAACATCTAAAAAGGGAAGAATAAACTTTTTCATGGGCAGATATTTCACAAGCAACCAAAAGTCTAAACAGAAAGACCAAAAGTACAAATAAA
>NW_015151705.1:4787-9193 GCF_000732505.1 Cyprinodon variegatus
AACCTTGTAAACAGGTTTGTCTTGAGGCACAAATACGAGGAAGAACAGAAACATCTCTGCAGCTCTGATGGCCCCATGGGCACAGCGGCCGCCATCATTCCTAAATAGAAGAGGTTTGGAACCACTAGGACACTTCTTAGACCCTACTGTCTAAACTGAATGATTGGAAGAGAAGGTCTGAGAGATTACAAAGAACCTTATGGCCACTCTGTCACAACTTTAGCATTTATCTGCAGAGAGAAGAACCTTCCAGAAGAACACTTATCTCTACTGCAATCCAGCAATGAGGCCCACATGGTAGGGGGGTCAGAGGGAGCCACTGCTTCTTAAAAGGCCCATGGTAACCTTCTGGAGTTTGCCAAGAGGGACTAGAAGGAACATGTGGTCGTTCACACTGAACACATTCTAGGCATCAAATAATCTGATTTACATGCAAAGTCTACGGGGGAAAGCTTTAAGCAGAATGAAGAGGTCCTACGGTGCGTCTGATCATCCGGAGCGGTTAGCAGAGTGTCCCGACGCTGGAGTTCTGATGACCTAATAATTTTACATTTTGATGCAGAATGTGAACTAATCAGAAAAGCTGACCCAGGAGTTTTTTGGGGAGACAGACACTACATGCAAGCTGTGATGGCTTCTGCAGAGCTGTACGTATATGAACATTAAATAAATTTAAGGGGTTAAACTCCACAGGTATAAAAAAAATGAGTCTGCAGAATGGATTGATATTTACAAGGAAAAGAAAGTGAGCTCTGATCATTCGTTCTCCACTAACACATTTTCTAAATGAACTGGGGTAAAACTGTTTATGAATACCTACAATAAGTAAACATTTCAAAAACTGATGGCCAAAAATATTTGATTTCACATTCTGTTGGTTGCTGTTTTTTTTTTTTTCGTTGTTTGTTTTTTAACACAAAACTTAAAAACACTTTATACTTTACTTTATACTATACACTTTTATGACTTCCAGCCGCTACGAATGGCAGCAGGAAATCCTGAGAGCCTGGTCAGCTTCAGAGAGCTCTGGCTGGGGAATCCTAGTGCCGTCTCCCATCAGTATAGGGGAATCTGTCACTCTGAACAAGAACAGAATGTTCAAGTGGGGTTATAATCCTGATGTACTGACTGCACAGATGATGTTTTGATGTAGATTTTCTCACTTAAAACAAAATTTTCAACTAGTCAAAGTAAATAAAGCAAAACTGCTCTTTGACTTATAATAACAGACCAGAGCAGATAAACAACCAGAGTGTCGAAGCATCTTAAACAGCATTTGACCAAGAGTCTAAGTTTCGGTGTTTAAGCAATTTGGAGACCCAAAACGCGTTTGGTGTGAACACATATTTAGACCATGAGAATTCTCATGTTTTTGGTTTTTTTGACGGAGACACCATTCCCAAATAGGCTACTTTAATGAAACATGGCTGTGGCAGCATCATGTTGTGGGGATGTTTCCATCAGCAGGAACAGGCAGACTAAGATAGATAGAAAGATGAAGGCATCAATGTACAGAGAAAGTCTGGATATAAATCTATTTCAGGGGGGGTTTAATCTCAACTGGGGAAATTATTCAAAATGTTCTAGAGGTACATTTTGGAATCCTATTGAACAGCTGGAGAGATCTGAAAATGGCTGTGCACAGATGTTTCCTGTCCAATCTGATGGATCAGACTAGGTGTGTTAGGCTTCTAGGATGAAATTTAAAAAGAAGTGAGGTGATCATTGCTGACAATGATGGATCAACAAAGTTTCCTTGAAAGAATTTGATGCCTACCTAAATGCAATTTCTAAGTCATCTATTTATACTAAATTCACAAAAGAACTACATTACAGTCTCCCTGGAACTCTACCACCATTTCAACATGAATATATTACAATATATTTCATAAGAACTGATTTCTTTTTTAGGATAATTTTAACATTATTGTGCTTTCAGTACTGGTCATTAATGTTTTTAACCTTTGTTTATCCACAGTTATATCATCTGTCTTCTTATGTCTTCACAGAATCTGCTCAATGTTTTTTTGTGAGGTTTCATTATCTCATTTGCAGCAATCCCTTATTCAGTTGTATGCAACGCAACAGCTTCAGAAACTAGATTTTATTATTGTTAACTTAGTGTGTGCATTTAAACTGTTGCAGATGTAAATGAGTTCCTTTTACAAGCTGAAGAATAAATATGTAATTGTTTTTTGTTTTTTTTTTAGTAAAGCTGCTGTTTGTGAGAAAACTCAGAAACCAATCAGCATCAGTTTAGTCTTCAGTATCTTATTGTAGAGATTTTGACTTATCAGTCAAGAAGCAACAATTGATCTGCATTTGAACCAAAAGAACATTTTAAATTGATGTGTTGCATGTTTTTCTCACAGTATGTGGGTAAGATGATTATTGCAGCTAATAACAAAATCCATGACAGTAAGTTGCACAGTTTTGCTCTTCGGGCACAACTTCTCTCCATTGCAGGCTGTCTGTTGGCTTGTTGGCCTGCAGGGGAAGAGATTTGATGGGAAAGTGTTAATTTCTCTTTATTGTAATAAATGTAGCTGCTATCTTGTCATTCTGAAAAATGAAGATTGTATCTCCCTAAAACTTGTCAGGGAAATAATATAAAAGCATAAAGAACTCTAAAAGTCACACAGAGTTTTCTCTGATGACTGAGGACTTAATACAGTGGATGACCAGCAGTTCTGGTTCTTTGAATTGTGCTTTCCTTTCTACGAGCCATGATTATCAGAAACAGCAGAAAATAAAAATACTTCAACTTCTTCTTTTTTATGAGCTTCCGTTTTTTTTTGTTTTTTTTTCAAATTACCAAAATCGGTCCGCATTTTGATGCCTGTGCCAGGGCAGTTCATTAGCTTTATGATAACTGTGGCTGTTTTTCTGAAGTTGGCTGATCTAAACCTTACAGTCGCTAAGAGCAGTGATCAGTTGATGTACTTATTCTAGATCTGACATAAATATTTATTGATAGAGTTTTAAGCTACAACAATAAAACATAGATATCTACCTTATTTTTAAGTATAAATAGAACAGAAGATGTTTTTGTTCCAACAGTTATAGATAAGCATTAAGAGCTTCATTCAAAGATCCCTAAAACAAACAAAATCACCTATGATTTACTTACCTTCTTCCTGAGGCGGAGAAACTATGTTATTGTCACTAAATTCTTCTGCAGACTCATAGATATTTACTTCCCTCTCCTCCCATTTGGCTGTGTTTTCTTGCTCCCTTTTGGTATATCTGATCTTCTTGGTTAAATCTACTTTGCAGTAAATATCTGAGGACATCCTGATACAGCAAAGGTTGGGCTTAATTGTTCAGCTTCTTGAGTTGATGAAGTACAGCTCTACACTTGTAAACCATGTGGCATTGAAAGCTGTTTTTCAGATCTACTTTTACTGTTGTAATTTTTTTGGTTATCATTTCCTTTGATGGCAGAAAAAGAATAGAGGAAGTAGCAGCCCTCAAGGAAACAAGCTAGTAGATCAGCTTACCAACAGTAGAGGCTCATACTCTATACTTAGTTTTTTAATATAATGTTTGTTTTTGTAGTTCAGTAATGGTATAAATAAGTATAATTGATCTTAACATAAACCACATAATCAGGATAGGATATTTTGAAAGTTCAGTCTTTTCCAGTACAAAAACTGTAAATGGTTTCTTCTCAGGTCAGGCTTATTGATATCTTTGTCATACCATCTCTACTAATCACATGCCTATGCCCTGCCTTACTAAGGTATCAGATTAACCTGATGTCATATTTGGAGGTTTAAAATGATCCAAATCCAGAGAGAAACTCTAGTGACTCTGAGAGAGAGGATTGCTCATTGAAAAGGCAAAATTCCTAAATAAAAACTGATCGATGGTTTCTTCAGGTTGGTTTACTGAAGATTGTCTTGATTTCTATTTTGGAGGGGAAACGAATAACAGCCCAGAAGTTGCTTGGTTGAAGACATGAGATTCAGCTTATAAAGACAAGACAGTAGCACCGCTAAAATAATAGAGATTTCTATTGGGATCAGCATGTTCATTTGTTGAAAAGGCAACGTTGAGGATTTGGGAGGAGGAATGAATTAAGTCCTTATCATCCAACCAGGGCAGGAAATCTGCACCTGCACACATGCCAATAAGATGGCCAATAAGACTACACTTAACACTGAGCAAGTGTTAGTTTTTAACCAATCACATAGCGCTATTTTTTTCTTAAACAAGCCTGCTCTTTTCTTGCCGTTTTAAACAGAATGTGGCAAAATATGGCTGGTGTTTATACTAACGCCGTTACCTTGTTTTAGTAACGAGTAATCTAATTACTTTGACTGTAACTATAACGCAGTTACCATTGCAGACACCCCGTTACTGCGCGTTACTCAGGTCGCACAATGAACCTTTTTTCATGATAG
>NW_015151705.1:10348-12885 GCF_000732505.1 Cyprinodon variegatus
CTATAACTAATTACTTTTTCAAAGTAACGTGCCCAACACTGGTTGCATGATGTGACTATCAGGATGTTTAGCAAATCAGCAGCAAGAAGCAAAAACTTTGTACAGTTTTTTCCCAAACAAATCCTGTAAGTTTTGTAACTTTGTTTGCAAATTAGAGTTGTTGGTTAAATGATGACATGGTAAAACATGCCCATATATCAGTATGTTAAACTACTTAACAATAATTTAACAAGGTGCTACCTCTCAATTACTTGCTATTTTATTTTTTAAATAAACCTAATATTCTTTCGATTCTGGGGAGATTATGTGCTCACAATTGCTCTCCATATATTTAAATTACATATTTTGGTCACAGTAAAGAATCAGGGAAGAGATTAAACTATATGACTTAAAAGTAGCTAAAAGTTGAATACCTCAGCACTTTCCACTGCTTATTCCTAATTCTATCTAAAAAAATGAGCTTTCCATATTTTTTTTATGTTCATTGCCATAACAGAAGGAGAGGAGTCAGGGAAGAGATGGACCAGAAGTCAGGAGAATGGAGAATGATGCAGAGTTTTGATACAGATTCTGACACCCATCTGATTATACAGATTCTACCAATTCTTTTATTGTTGTTATGATTGATATGATTGTTTGTATATGAACGTTATGCAATACAAATATTTAACTTGTCTTGTAAATTAAAAAAAAAAAAAATAATATATATTTATATATATATATATATATATATATATATATATATATGATGCAAACAGTGACAAATCAATAATGAAGTTAATTTCATTTTGCAGATTAGATAACAAAATTTCTGTAATTTCTTTTCTATATGCAAAGTCAGGTACAGTTTTTCCTGTTTAGATCTAATCACAAGTGAGATTATGTTGGTTAATAACCCAACATAACTTTGATGTGTAATCTGTACAATTTCAAGAACCATTCTAAAGTATTTTCTGTGTTGCTCACATTTATTTCTGTGGTAACAGTTTGGATGGAAAAAAAAAAACTCTGGCAGGTGGATTTTTAAATCAACCTGCCACTGTGGCTGGAGGACAAAGAAGCTCACTTCAGGCCCAGCTTCCAACAAGAAGAAATTAAAACTGTACCCAGAGGAGGAGGTCTCAGATTAAGGCTTATTAAAATAACTAGAGCAGCATTATCTAGATGCCCAGTCAGTTTTAACCCAGTTCACACTTTGCAATATAACCAATAACAGCACTAACAAGGCTCTGTTGTTAAAGGAGTCTGATCTGAATGTGAACATAGATCTGCAGATCAGCACATCCTAAACAGTTTAAAGCTTGGAATATCTTCTGCACAAGCTTATAACTGAAATAAGTCCTTCAACTGAAGCATGAAACATTCCATCTATAAAAACTTTAGTGAAACCAGATATTAATTGTTTTGTAAACTGTTTTGCAATTAACCGTAGTTTTACGTATGGATTTGTTATGTGGTGAAATAAGCGCATCAGGTAGGGGTTCGTTTTGTACTGTAACAGGTGGGTTACTTGCTTGAACCTATGGACATAATTTAAGGGGGAGGGGGACCCTGGGAACATGTCTTCTGCACTTTTTCAAAAATGAATTTTGGCCCTATGCAGTTTTTACCATCATCGAGCACTAGGACCAGGCGGAAAACCACAGCCCAAGCTGAATCCCGCTTTCATGAGTTTAGACAGCTCACAAGATCCTGATGGGTCCTTCGTCTTGTGCGATTGGCTGTCATCACAGTCACTCCTGAGAAGCTCAGTTTATATGCCACTGAATCGGGTCTGCTAATAGACGGCTGCTGAAGTTTTACGTGTTACCGTAATTAGAACTGTAGGATTGCAAGTCTCTTTCTTTGCTTTCTGGATACATTTTGGATTTTTTTTTTTAATATCTTAAACGGTCCAGGAGTTACGGTCTTGAAGAAAATTTGGGTTTGCAACCATACAGTGAGGGAATCTGCTATTTTTTTGTTGGGCATTTGTTCTTCACTTTGGTCATGTAATGTAGGAGCGTTGTTACATCAGATGTCTTATTTACAAGAGTCTTTGAATTGGTGTCATGTGCATGTGTTTGGTTATTAGACTTGCTGGTACGATGTCTGAAAAAAGAAAGAGACGTAAGAGTCTCCTTCAAAAGTCAAAGTGTAAGTTATATTCAAAGAACTGTGTAAAACACCTTCACAGGCTGCATAGAGCAGCATATTCACTTCAAGATCCTCCACTGAATTATCAAGATCTCCATAGTCTTGTAAATTATATTTGTTTTATTATAAGTGCTGATGAAAAAAATTGTAATACATTACTGTTATCATAAAAAAGGAAAAAAGTACAATCTAACAATGAGATTTTGTATATCCAAGCTCATAATAATTGTAAAACTATGTGTTTTTAATCTACATGGATTGACCCCAAATTATCCAATTGTCCTATGCTTTGTCAGGAGAGGTATAGCAGTGATGCAAGAGAAAGTGGAGGAAACAAACACAGACGAACTGCTAGAAAAAACGCTGCAATTGTATATAGTTATATTAAAAGATAATTATGT
>NW_015151705.1:14185-15593 GCF_000732505.1 Cyprinodon variegatus
AAAAACCGAACTTCTCCTTTAAATATATGTTGTGCAAATGGATTTTTTAACATACATTTTAATCACAGTACAAGTTTTAAATGTGTAAATATATTTTTTTCTATAAAGCATAATCAAAGAAGTATGTTTATCTCAATTAAAGTAGCATTGAGCTGATTTCTAAAATAAAAAATCTGAGAGCAGCAGGAAGGCTGTAATACAGACTACAAACTAATACATATGATGTGCAGGTACTTAAATGTATAATGGAGGATTTTCATGAATTTTTGAAAAGACCCAATTTCTCCACTTTAATTTTTGATTTTTGATTTGCCATTAAGGCATGATATGACTATGTATAGCCCTAACCTTGGCACTACTGATTATGTAAAATCTTCACTATCTTAGTACTATCACAATTACAGCAGTAAAATCACTGTATATTTCAACCTTAGAAATTAGATTAGGTCCTATAGATCAGTGTTTCCCATTCTTTTTTGACACAAATTCCCCTTTGAGAAATTAGTCTTAACATGAGTCCCCCTCTCAGTCAAAAGTATTGATAATTGTCAAAAAGTAGCCTGTACAATAACTAAAATAAAGACTATTTTACTTAATCTTTTAATTTGAGTAATATTTTTTTATAAATGTATGCTTCCTATCCAAAAACAAAACAACATTAATATGTTGCCTGGAAGTTAGTAAAGGATCTAAATAAATGCAAAATAAAATCATATTTTAAACCTGTATTTATAAAACTGGGGCTCCTCTGAGTAACTCCCTTATAGTCACATTTCAACTTGATGAATTGGGAACAAAATACAGAAAAGAAATTATAGTCAGACTGAATTAATAAGTTTTACTTTGGATTTATCAAAACACCTGAGATGCTTTGATGAGCTCTGTGACATAGAAGGAGGAGTGGCAGCCTAGTGGTTAGGGCATAGGGCTTTGAATCCTGAGATTGTGAGGTTAATCCCCCACTCCCACAGACTGCCACTCTGGGGTCCCTGAGCAAGACCCTTAACCTCACACTGCTCCCCGGGCGCCTCACAATGGCAGCTCACTGCTCCCCAAGGGGATGGGTTAAATGCAGAGAAGTAATTTCCCTCTGGGATTATTAGAGTATATCAAAATCAAAAAATAGAAATCTATAAGCAGCTCACTGAAAACTTTGGGCACCTTTTCCCTCTGTGATAAAGATATAAGCAGGATCATATAGAACTGCAGGTATCAGTGAAGGGATGATTGAAAGAACAAATGTGTCATCATCGGGATTTGCTCCGTGATCAGAGGAAATGTTACTTTGCGCAGAACAGTGGTGAAAATTGGAAGTTCAGTTTAATATATTACAACTCTGTGAATAGTTTCATCTGAAATGAATGAAAATAGTTGTTTTAATGGTTATTGAGTCAGATATGTGGCGGTA
>NW_015151705.1:17836-19188 GCF_000732505.1 Cyprinodon variegatus
TTATTGGAATCGTAGTTGGCTTTCACATTCACTGCTCCTTCAATAAATTAATAGACAAATATTATGTTTTGGTTTTTTTTTTTAGGTTCTCCTTTTGCTTTGGCATGTTTCTATGTTACTTTGTAAGGCTTTTTCACATAGGAAGAAAGAGAAATATTAACATTTCATCTGTGTGTCAGTTTTTTTTCACATCTATTCTTGAAAAATGGTTTAACTTGCATATGAATAATTAAATATGTGGACTAAATAAATATATAATCTAGTTGGTAAAGATTAAACATGAAAGTAGCCTATAATTACACCTTACATGATTTAACCTAATTTTGTAAATTAATGTTGATATACAGATAGCCCTTTTTATGCCTGCGGGTTACACCTTGACGCATATTTCACTGGTACACACACTCTTGTCGTGCTATGCATGTTGACTCCCATCGAGTTCCATTGATTTTCCGTTAATTCAATCCTTTCTATGCCCTAACCCTGATAATTACC
The DNA here is from genome assembly GCF_000732505.1 of Cyprinodon variegatus. NCBI lineage: Eukaryota > Metazoa > Chordata > Actinopteri > Cyprinodontiformes > Cyprinodontidae > Cyprinodon > Cyprinodon variegatus. The sequence goes on from NW_015151705.1 coordinate 18,332, forward strand.
CTGAATCTAAAAATTAACAGTTCATAATTAACTTTAAACTCAATAAAACATTAGTCCTAAACCTAACCTCTGGTAAAAAAAAATAATAATAAAAAAAACTTGTGAGGACCAGGAACCTCACTTAAATGGTCCTCACTCAGACGCACACACTTACAAACTTGTTTCTCTATCTTTCCAGGACCTTTTCATTGACTTCCATTAATTTCTACAACCTATCCGTGACCCTTACCCTAAACCCTAACCATTATATTTTCATACATAACCCCAACCACAATAAATCCGCACCTTAGTCTTAAACCTGACACTAAAAGAGCAATTCTGCATGTTGGGTCCAGGCATCTGGCCGCTCAATGAGCACAACATGCCATTTTCCCAAAAATGGGCCCCACAATCTATGAAATACAAAAACATAAACACACATACAAATGTTTGTATTTCTATCCATATTATTACTTTACATTGACTTAGATTAATTTTAGTTACTGTGTTTATGCCTAACCTTGAAATTTACCCTAACCATTAGCAGTATTTTCCTAACCCTAATCTTAACCAAGTTAATTCACACAATACCTCTAAAATGACTCCCTGACATTAAAAAATAGAGTAAGCCACATTAGGACCAGCCTTTGGTCCCCACAAGGCCTAATGGTCTTCAAATGGTTAGTAAATATGCCAGAAATTGTCTTAAATGGCTAACATAAACAAGTACAAACACAATAATCATCAATGTAAAGAGCGCATTGTTGAGGATACAACTTAAATTCTTCATCACAAATTGACAGACTTAGGCCCCGTCCACACGAAGTCAAAACGAACACAAAACGCTGATATTTTCCAAAACGTTTGCCGTAAAGACG
>NW_015151705.1:19574-28646 GCF_000732505.1 Cyprinodon variegatus
ATTTCGTCGCTTATTTTTGCTTTGGCACCACAGTGCCACTTACAGGCCTGGCATACATTTTGCAGCGTTTTCATGGATTTGTGTGGACGCTCACATTTATTTTACGTCTCCGTCTTTACGGCAAACGTTTTGGAAAATATCAGCGTTTTGTGTTCGTTTTGACTTCGTGTGGACGGGGCCTTAATCTCCTTATTTTTCAGCATCCTTTTTGTCCCCACATGTCCTCATGAATATTCTAAGTTTTTTTATTTCCTGTTTTTCCACAGTGTATCATGTTTTCTGTCTTCCATTAATGAGGGCTTCTCTTGCTCATGCTGAACTCTAGGCTGACTTGACTCAGTGTTTATTTACTTTGGGGATAATATCTGTTCTGAAATCAAAGATACTGAACATCACAGAGCTAAATAGGTTACTTGGATATCTGCTCTCTAGTCAGACTAAATTATGCTGGCTTTTGAAAACAGGGTCCTGGTAAATTTTTAGCCTTTAACCATATATCAGAATGTTAATATTCAATACATTCCTCAATGTATATAGTGTTAAAGTATGGACAGAAGGGATGAAAATTGTACTTTAGTGAAATTAATTTCTTTCATTACCAATTTTCATGTTTATGAATAACTGTAGCAATACAGATCTTATTTCAAAGAACCCTGAAACAAATTACATGATCCCCTATAAGTTACTTACCTTCTTGATGTGGCTTAAAATCTGTGTCGTCTTCAGCAACATCTTCTTGAGACTCGTAGATCTCTACTTTACTCTCCTCCCATTCTGTTTTGTCTTCTTGCTTCTCTTTGGTATATCTCACCTTACGGTTTAAATCTATTTTGGAGTAAATATCTGAAGTCATTGTGATAAATCAAAGGACTCGATTCTGTTCTTTTTGTAAAGTCACCAATTTAAACTATGCAAGATGCAAAGCTGCTTTTTATAGCAGCTTTCACTGCTGCATTTTTTTCTTTGACCATCCTCTTTTCTGGTTTCAGACGAAAGATTTGAGGAAGTTGCAGCCCTTAAAGAAACAAACACAGTTACTGTAGCTGATCAGCTAAGCTCTATTAGAAGTTCATTGCCTTTAACAGTTTATTTTGTTTTACATATATACTAGTAAATGCTCGTCTGCAGACTCTAGAGGCCATGGCAGTTGAATGCATTACTTATTTTTTTCTTTGAAACAATTATTTTTCGCTTCCCATTGGTAACTTAACTCTGGCTCCCCACACGGTGCCTGTGCCATGTTTGTTGTTTATATCCCCTAAAACAAATCCCATGATGCTTTGCGAGGACAGCTCTTGTAAAGCATTCTGGGACTAATTTTCAAGGTGCTTTGTGGGAAAGTTTTGAGTCCACTACTTTTTCATCCACTAGACATTCAGACACTCATATACAATGGCTAACCACTATATAGTGTTCCATACAGTGGTTACTGCAAACATTCAGACACAAGCAACAGCTCAAACATGTTAGGATAGCGTACAGTACCATGTGGTCCATCTTCTTAGCTTTGACTTTACTCAGCAGTAAAGAAGACGAAAAGAAGAATATAAAGCTCACTAGAGAGAAACGCACTGCCTTGGCAATTTGTGTAATTTTGTGCTCAAAGCCCTAAAAAGAAAAGGCTGCGATATATTTGGACAAAGACATGGCTGAGTAAACGTGGCTACTACGGCCTGTCAATTTTACAGAAAGAACTCCATTGCAGTCGTACCCTTGCCATGCTTCTGTGTTTTCATCTGAGAGGAAGAAGAAGAGTCCTTGTTTGCCAATGACCACTGAGCGGTTTGCCCACAACAGTTGAATGAAAATCAAACATGTTTGATTTTCTCCTGATCTCACGATTCCTGATCGGGAGGTGGTCGTGAGAGGCTGATCGCCCCTTCGTAACTACCTGTACACTACATGACGCACGATCAGGCTGAAATTCAGGCCGATCTGACAATTCTCGCACGACTGGAAACTGGCCCTGAAAAGAGTAAAAAAATTGCACAGTGTAAGCCTGGCTTTAGGGCTGCCACCTCCTGTCAGAGAGTTTTCAGAAAGAAATTATGGAAACTGTCTTTTTCGCAGCAATTCGGTTTTGATATAAGCCATTAGATCTACTTAGACTTAGTTAATTTGACATCTACCTAAGCCAGAAGTCCAGAAAGCAGAAGCATGCAAATGGACTAAGTGTTACTTGGCAGTTGAAAGCAAAACTTAAATGACATAGGCTACATTCACTGCAGTCAGAAGTTACCCAACTTCTGAAATTTTTGCCAATATGCAACCTGTATCCAATCTTTTCATGACAGTCTGAACAACACAGATCCAGTTTTTTCAAATGCAACCTAGGCCACTTGGCTATGTGGTCCAAAATCTGATATGTATTCGATCTTTTGCAATGCCTTTGTCTGAACTGCCAGGTGGTATTCATCTGACCTCTAAGTCATTAATAATCAACAATGGTCACTATTTTGCATCACTACACAGTTGCTGAAAGAAAAACAACCATGGCAGGTGATAATAAAGAGAGCTGTCTTTTTTTATGACCTTCTGGAAAATAGTTTGTTGTTAATGCACTTGCTTCAGTTGAAAAATAAATGAAAGACCCTTAGAAGCACCCCAGCTCTACCAGCCACATTTACTTCCTTAAACATAGATCACACTCGCTACTTATTTCATAACGTCCTCTACTGCGCATGTGGGACACTTAAGTTGTATGAATGCATTTTACAAATATATCCCTTGTATTTAAAAATGTGAACGACCACATAAAAAAAACATGAATCTAGTGTTAAGCCTTGCAATGTGAACATAGCCTTAGTTGAAGTCCTCAACCTTAAAATTTTGCAAAAGTTTGCTGCCTTGAAATTTTAAGTTAAGCAAACATAGACTCTCATCGATATGGACAGTGACCTGTCAAGAATGTCCAACGTTACGATCCAGAAATCTTAGTGTATATGTTTTGTTTTGCACTTGCATTGTTTTACATTTTAGGTCATAGGTTGTTTTTTTTCCCGCTGATGTTCTGTCCTCAGTACATTGATTGGTGTTGGTATTCTTAGTTATTCCTTTTTTGAAGATCTTCTTGTTTTAGTAGAGATTATCAATTTATTGTGTTAGTTTTTGGTTAGGTTAGATTATTATTTTTCTTCTTAAATGCTTTGTTGATCGGGCTGAAATGTGATTCAGTAAAAAAAAATAATCTAAATGCACTATTTATATGGGCTGAAAATCAGGCAATCAGTGGCTGAAATTAGCTTTCTCTGCACTTTGGGAAAGACCCAGAGTAGAAATGCCTCTCCTACACAATAAGAAGAGTTAGCTAATGTTCTGAGATCTTTTTCGGATCGTCCCTGAAAACTCTCTTCAAGTGGTGTTCATGGCGTTTTCCTTGAAAAAAAAAAAAGGATACGCTAAAGGGACTTTGTCTCTCAGCTGGCCTAGGAGCACCTCAGGCTTCCTTTAGCAGAGCTGGAGGTGTCTGAGAAGTGGGAAGACTGGGATTCTCTGCTGAGACTGCTACCCCTCGACCCAGTCCAGGATAAAGCGGAGATGATGAGAGAGAATATTTAGATTAAAAATGAAAAAGTCCAATATGATGCCATTTACCTTCACCAAGCTTTATTCAGCATAGAAGTACTCTGACATGCACAGAGTTGTCACATATGCCTTTTAAAACATGAAGTACACTTGAGCTAAAACAAAAATAAACGTGTTATACAGTATCGATAGACCCATGTCTGGTTCTGAGAGCTTTTGAAAGCTTAATGCTTTTCATAGTTAGGCTACATTTTCAGCAAGCGATGCTGTTACTTTCTCTGTGTTACAGAATGAAAAAATGGAAGTGAAAAGACACCCCTTGAATTTCTGTTCTTCTCAGTCGTGCTGCTCCTTTCTAAGTTCAGTTTGCCACAGTCAGAACAACTTTATTAAGATGGGTGCTGTTTTAATTAAGCTTTGGCATTAACCATCCATTTCATTCTAAAAGTATTTTGTTTGTAGTCATAGGAATGGCCATTACTTTCAGTGAGCTAAATCACTATTAAGTTCAAAAACATGATTTTTTTTTTTTCAACAGACTTCTTACCTGAATCATTGAGTTCAGTAAACTACTTTTTCCATAAAAACAGACAAAATGCATGGCCTCAATCACATTCAGTTTATTTATATTGCTTTAACTACATTTACTGTTTCAAAAAGGGCAACAAAAATTGCTTGATAACTTTATGTACCTTCACTGTTTATACAGGAAATAAACAGGAAATAAACAGGAAATAAACAGGAAATAAACATCAGACAGACTCTCTCATCAGGCTCTCATCTTAACTTATTTTGAAGTTCTAACAACTGAAAGTCAATCAACTTAGAAGAAAATGCATAAAATATTACTCTTATGACTTTGTAAGAAAAAAAACTTGCTATTATTTGTAGAAATATGCATTTCTAGATTTTGTAAATCACTGTACCTAACCCTCATCATGCCCGTTCTACTCAGCTCATTGGCATGGTATGTGAGTAAGTGACAAAGCTCTAATAAGATTTTTGCAGCAACACAGGCTTAATTATAGCATGAACAAATCAGACAGATTCGTACACTAAATAAGCCCGGCTCAGAAGCATAAATCACTCCTTAGCAGCAGTAACTATGAGCTGATCTTCAAAGCTTCTCAATGAAAGGTGCAAAATTGCACGATTTACTTTAGTACATGCAACAGGTAAGCGTGTTGTGGTTTATGTACAGATGTTGCTGTGCAAATGATAAGATGTGCAGACAATTTTGGTGCTGGCAAAATGATACGATTACATGTTCGACAGGCAGTTTTTAGTTCATATAAATCAAATAAAACATAATTATGCTTTATATTTTTTTTTGCTGCACACTTTTTAATATTCTTCTTTTGTTATTTGTGGCAAATGGAGGCGAGTGGTGTGTGGCCTAGTGGTTAGGGCATTGCGCTCAGAACCCAGAGGTTCTGAGTTTAAGCCTCACTCCCACAGACTGCCACTCTGGGTCCCTGGGTCACTGTTGCCATGGTAAATCTTTAAATTTGAATATCCTCTACCAATGACTTTGTGTCAGGATCAGAACAGAAGGATCCAGTATTCAAAGTTGCAAAATAATAAGTTTTTCTGTTATATTTTCTTTGTCTGCTGCCCTTTTGGGGTTTCAAGGTTTCAGTTCCTCTTTTTTTTTTTTTTATTTGCTATGTTAAATATTTTTAGTTTTGTGTTTGGTTATGTTCAACCCTGTGGTCACTTTGTTAATTTCTATTCAGCTACTGCTCTCATTTCATCTTTGCTTTTTGCAGACAATGTGGTTCTGTTGGCTTTTACACACCGTACCCATTCGTCACCTACAGTCTCACTCACAACACAGCAATCACTAGATTCTATCAGTAAATGTGACCACTCGTCGTTGCATTAATAAGCTAAAGTTTCCTCTGACGGTTTTGTTGTTGCACTTCTTTCATTTGCTTCTCAATATAGTGCCTACAGTAGTGAGTTGATACTTATTGTAGCCTGAAAAACTAAAGAAAATAATATGCCTGGTCCATTATTTATTTATATTTTCCTTTGACAAGATGGAAAATCAGATTGTTCTGTAAGGTATTATCAAACATGTAGTAAATAGTTAAAGCCTCTTGCTATTTGCATTTTAACCAAACTCAAAACCTTCCCCAGTGTTCCACCTGCTGTAATAAGCCAAACTAGATACCTGATAATTCAGACAAGGAGGAGTGTTTTAACAGATTGGCGTGAGACATGAAACCTCTTGACGCTTCAGCAGCTGGTTGCTTGCCCCTGTAAAGTACTTACTCTCTCTTACAGGAAGGCCAAGAAGCAGCGACTGCTTGGTGATAGCACCATGAGAGTGTGAAATGACACCAACTAGATATCAGAGTAAAACATAGTTTATATTTTGTTTGTACTGAATCAGACATTAATGTTGACTAACAGAAGAGAGGCAGAATTAGTCTTCAGCAGTCATGTCCTTCTTAGAACTATTATATTGCACAGATTCAACTTTAGTTATAATAAAATTTAGCTTTATAATCTGATTCCATGAGAGCAGGAGTTTTAACAAAACAACCTTTGATTGTGCTATGAAGTTATTTTGTCATCTTTACAAGTAAAGTCTTTAGATGGACTGATGTCATTTTTTCCCAGATCTTAAATAAGGTTGGTCTGTGACCCAGTGTGTGTATTTTTCTAACTCGTACTTTTATTTTATTATAATTTTTTTTTTTTACAGAGTTTTACAAAAGATAGATATAAACATTTAACGTTACATTTATCAAACTTCTTAGAATGCTATTTGACTCATAAGAGCTGAGAATTTGTTGAAAAATAGTCCATTGGCATTGGTTTTGAACATGAGGGTGTTTCGTTTGGAGATGGCGTTTAAGCTTGCTTGACACCACTGGATAGCTTTTCTCCACACACCAAGCGCAGCAGAGTCGGTGCTGTAGCATCCCCAATGAAAGTAGCACTGCTGCCTTGCAGCAAGAAGGTTCTGGGTTCGATCCAGAGTCTTTCTGCATGGAGTTTCTCTCTGGGTACTCCAGCTTCCTCCCACAGTCCAAAAAACATGACTGTTAGGTTAATTGGCTTCTCTAAATTGTCCTTTGGTGTGAGTGTGTGCATGAATGGTTGTTTGTCCTGTGTGGCTCTTTGTTGCCCTGTGAAGGACTGGCGGCCTGTCCAGGGTGTACCCCTGCTGGAGATAGGCACCAGCACCCCTCGTGACCCTAATTGGGACAAGTCAGATAATGGATGGATGGATGGAATGACTGTATTACCTCACACTCACAGTCTTGTCTTTTTTATTTCGTCGACCACTTATACTAGGACCTTCATCTGGGTCAGAATTTTGTCCAGGGCCCTGTTCTGCATTTGCATTTTCCCTTGTCAGAAACCTATCCAGCACTGTCACTTGCTTGTCTTCCTTAGAGCCAAAACTGTTACTGTGTTTTTACAGGCATGTATCCCTCCTCTGCTGCCACCTACTGAAATAGAAGAGTATTACATTATCTGCCACAAATAATTAGAGCACAGACACCCTTCAATGGTTAATTAGGTGGAATTACAGAATTTCCCACGGCAGACTTTACGATGTGCTGCGACACACTGGTTAAAAATCACTGGGTTTTTGAACACCCAAGAAACATTTTCAGCAGTACTAGTTTATGAAAAATGGTCTGCAGTCATTTTTATAGAGACCTGTCATGGTAAGCCTTTTATTTGCTGTTTAAAGTAAAGTGTGTTTTGGTATACTTAGATTATTTTAAAAAAAACTTCAGTTTATCAGAAAGGAAATGTCTACAAGACATCTACTTACAGACTTCTTATGTACTTGACATACAGTATTTGCTGCGTTTAAATATATTTATTTTTCTTCTTTGAACCGCAATGATCAAACAGGAACCTTTTGTACTGCTAAGTCTGGCATGACATGATACTAATCTGTAGGGTTTCTTTCTTCCTGAAAACTTTGATATAGGAAATGAGCCTGGGCTTCATAGATCAGTGAGGAAGTTCTGATCAGTTAGTTATAGATTCATTTTAGTCACAAAATGCACAAAATATCAAGCTACTTGTACAAAGTTTCATTAGTTGCAGTGTATCACCTAAGATTGGAATAAAAAAACTGGTGGTAGAAACTAACTCTCAAAGTACTGTATGTGCTAATGAGGCAAATGGGGAAAGTTAATTTCAAGACAGAATTTTGACAAGTTTGCAACTAGAGTAATGTTGGCGCCCCCCACTGTCTTCAAACCTAAAAAGAAATGGTGTCAAACATTTCTGCTATGTTTGTCTGAGGTTGTGTAGCAAACATTTTCACTATCATGTTAAAGATATTAACAACCTTCCAGAGGTTACCAAAGGTCAACCAGACACCTTCTTTAAATTAAACAAAATTGGTATGAATCAATTTAAACCTTTTGACCTTTAAACTTTGGTTAATAACTTTAAAACAAAAGCATCACAACCAAAAACAAATGATTCCTCAAACCACCCCAAACTATTTTTTTTTTTTTTATTTTAACATTTGTTTATAATGGTAGTGAGAATGCCAAGAGTGTGCGAAGCAGTAATAAAGCAAAAGGTGGAACCTTGAAGAACCTAGAATATAAGACATTTTTTCAGTTGTTTCACACTTCTTTGTTAAGTATATAATTCCACGTCTTAATTCATTTCCAAAATATATCATTTATTGAGCCAAATTTCATGAATTAATGGTAAACAAAAAGTGAAAAAAAAAAAAGTTCTTAACATTCGTGCATCATTAGTAAACAGTCACATTTACTCTAAAACCTATTTTGAGTTTAACATACAGCTGCAAAGACATTTATACCTAAAGACTCACTATGTTTTTTTGTTAACCAAATACTTAACAAGATGCATCAGATAACAACAGTAATCGTAACTAAACTGTGATAATAAGAAAAATGCCTTAAAATAAAATGTTAAAATAAACTGCTAGCTATTGCCTTGATATGCCTGCATGTGTAGTTAAACCGCATCAATTGATTGTTTTAGTGGAAGTAATCTTTATCTTCACCAAGTGCATCAAAGTCAGGTTGGATGTTTAAAGTGGAGATTTGAAGCTCAGCTGACAGATGATCATCAGTGAGAGAAAATCTATATCTGGGTTTGATCAACTTTATCACTAAGAATGTTTGTTCAGGTCTACAGATTAAACCTAAGAAATCCAACCTGTTATAATTATTTCTCCTCACGACTGGAAAGTTCTCAGCTTTGAGAAGAGTAATAATCCAGCAGTGACACTGAACTAAAGCTTTTTTTCACCATCACAGGGCAACTGTGGCTACAATGTAACTCACCACCATCAGTTTGTGTTTAAATGGTTGAACTGACTGAATATAGTGTAAAGCACTTTGTTCAAAGTGCTATATAAGTACAGCCCATTTACCATTTGACCAGCTGAACATCTCTGGGTCTATTATCCACACTGAAGGTTGAAGGAGAGGAAATAATCCTTTCTCTCTTGTGTCATTTAGTAATGACAACAAAATCTTAATCATCGTTAAAAACATTCTACTTTGCTCAAACTAAGATGAAAGT
>NW_015151705.1:29044-30860 GCF_000732505.1 Cyprinodon variegatus
GTGCCCTTAATGTACAAGTCCCCAAAGCTTTTTGTCCCAGATTCCCTCCACACATTGAATGCTCCATCCAAAGCAGAGGGGATGAAGGTCGGGTTGGCTATTGGCAGCAGAGAGGACAGCACACCAAGATTGAAATGCTTTTTCAGTTGTTTCAATGTCCTAATAGTATCATGAATTATAGGGTTATTCTTGTAAAATGATCGTCACATGTGCTAATATACCTGCTGTTATTGAATGCAGTAAACAATCTTCACGCTCCGTCTCCAACCCATTGAAAGGTGAAGGGTCATCCTCCAACCAGTGTGCGATAGAGTGCAGCCCAGCAGTAATGATTGAAGTCGGGTAGTGCCAGCCCTCCAACAGATTTATGTTTACAGAGGTGTTCTTTTCTAATTCTGTGTGCTTTGTAGGTCCATATAAAAGGAAGAATGATGGAGTCTATTTTCTTAAAGAAAGATTTAGTGAGAAATATAGGTTGGTTTTGAAAAAGATAAAGTATCTGAGGGAGAGAGATCATTTTAATGGCATTGACTCTTCCCAAAAGGGAAATTGGGAGCATTCTCCAAAACTGAATGCTGTGCTCCAGTTTTCTTAGCAAGGCTGGAAGGTTGGCCTTATAGAAGGTGCTTTAGTTCTTGGTAATTGTCACTCCTAGGTAAGTTAAGCTGTCCTGGACTACCCACAGAGGAAGCTGTTTGAGCCACTCCTGATCTACCAAACGTATTGGTAACAGTTCACTTTTACCCCAATTAATCCAATACCCAGATAAAACACGAGCTAAAGACCTCCAATACTGAAGGGTTGGTTACGGGTGGTTCTGTGATATATAGCAATATGTCATCTGCATGGGGGAAGAAGAGACGGGGTGCTTGGGGCTGGATTCGTTCATCACCCAGGCTGAAGTCACCAAGGTGGTCAAAAAACTCCACGGTGGCAAGGCTTCAGGGGTGGACGAGATCCGTCCTGAGTATCTTAAAGCTCTGGATGTTGTTGGGCTGTCATGGTTGACACGTCTATTCAGCATCACGTGGAGGTTGGGAACAGTCCCCCTGGGTTGCTGGGGTGGTGGTTCCCCTCCATAAGAAGGGGGACCAAAGGGTGTGTTCCAACTATCGGGGAATCACACTTCTCAGCCTCCCCGGAAAGGCCTATGCCAGGGTGCTGGAGAGGAGAGTCCGGCTGATTGTCGAACCTCGGCTGCAGGATGAGCAGTGTGGTTTTCGTCCTGGCCGTGGAACAGTGGACCAGCTCCACACCCTCTGCAGGGTGCTTGAGGGTTCTTGGGAGTTTACCCAATCAGTCCAAATGTGTTTTGTGGACTTGGAGAAGGCATTCGACCGTGTCCCTCGTGCTGCCCTGTGGGGGGTGCTCCAGGAGTATGGAGTCGGGGGCCCTTCATTAGGGGCCATCCGTTCTCTGTACAAACGGAGCAGGAGTCTGGTTCGCATTGCCGGCATTAAGTCGGACCAGTTCCCAGTGCATGTTGGACTCCGACAGGGCTGCCCTCTGTCACCGGTCCTGTCCATAACTTTTATGGACAGGATTTCTAGGCGCAGCCAAGGACCGGAGGGGGTCTGGTTTGAGGACCAGCGGATCTCGTCCCTGCTTTTTGCGGATGACGTAGTTCTGCTGGCTCCTTCCTGCCAAGACCTACAGCGTGCGCTGGGGCGGTTCGCAGCCGAGTGTGAAGCGGCCGGTATGAGAATCAGCTCCTCCAAGTCCGAGGCCATGGTTCTTGACCAGGAAAAGGCGGCTTGTCCCCTTCATGTTGGAGGAGAGTCCCTGCCTCAAGTGGAGGAGTTCAAGTATCTTCGGG
>NW_015151705.1:33271-35629 GCF_000732505.1 Cyprinodon variegatus
GATAGATAGATAGATAGATAGATAGATAGATAGATAGATAGATAGATAGATAGATAGATAGATAGATAGATAGATAGATAGATAGGTCACAGCCTTGATGTGGAAAGTGACCTTTGGCAGAGTTCTCTTTCTTCAAAGGAACTATGCTATTCCCTCTTGATCCTCTTCTTCTTCAGCAGTATTGTATAGCTAATGATGATGTCAGAATGGTTTCTTCTCAAGTATTTGGATCATTTCCCCCAAACTTCTTACAGTTTAGTTCAGTTATGTTTGTTTGTGACCAAGTTAAATAGTGAAATTGAATGTGATAGCTTAGGTGCAGCTTTTAATGCTATCTTAGACACTATTGGCTTTGTTCAAATGTAAGTTCTCCTCTCCACTTTCTCTTTGCTCTGTGTCGCTGAGCAGTGCTGCAGAGTGCAAAAGCCTAATTTATTCCCTTCACAATGCAGCCACTTTGAAACAGAAGGACTTCAATAATAGGATGCTGGTTCCTTGGTTTAATTTAGAGTTAGTAATTTAAAGCACAATGCTAAGTAACTGGATAGAAAATGGCATTCTGCTCACCTACAGGTATCCCACTTAATCTGATATTTTATATGGCTTGGGCTGTGAATTGGAGCTATATATACTGAGTTGAAATTAAAATGAATTGAGCTAATAACAACCATAATGACTGATAAACTTGTTAAGAAATGAAAAGTTAAACTGGTCTTTTTCTTCCGTAATAAGACGTTTTTCTTTAGGAGTAAAAAGCTTCTTGTCTCTGCCACGTTTTTATCGGTCTTAGATTCTGGTGGCATTTTTTATAAGATTGCTTCTTCTTCATGTCTTCAAATGTTGGACTCTGGTCCCCATGCTGCATTAAGGTTCATCACAGACTGTAGAGCGATGACATCACTGGTACCTGTCCTCTCAGGTGGGACGGCCTTCCCTCTCTACCAGAAGGCAGTGTCATTGCTATGCTTTTATTTCCGAGGCCCTTCTTGGATTACTGCCCTCTTACATTTGTACCTTCCTTCCCCAGTAAAGCGCGGCTTCTTCTGCCTGAGATCCACCATCAGCTGTTGCTCTCTGCTCCTTTTGCCCGAACAGAACTGGGGCAAAAAGCCTTTAGCTACGCAGCTCCTTCTGGGGGGAAGATTTTACAAAGAAGCAGGAAGTTGACTGAGTTTTTATCTTTAAAATAATTTAAGTTGAAAGTGAAAGAATTTGAAGCAGCCTCAATGATCTGTAATTGTTTTACTTATATATAAGTATTATATAATATATATATAATACTTATGTATATATGAAAAAAAGGGTTTTAATCTCAATGGGATTTTTTTCTTGGTTAAATAAAGGTAAAAAAAAACAAAATAGCTTCTCAACATGTTGAACGCAGGCACTAATGAGATCATCTTTTTTTCCAGGCTGAGGATAAAGACTTTGACTTCAGACCTGGATTAATGGCGTCTTTTCTGGACGCCCTAAGGACAGGAAGGAAGGAGTCTGACCTCACACTGGAAGCCCTGGACGCCTGTTCCTCTTTGAAGGGGGGGATCAGGCCTCTGTCTTCATCCCCTCCATCCCTGCCACTACCTTCTCCACCTCTAGAAGCATTCAGTGAGGAGGGGCAGGGTGGGGGGAATGACCTAGCGCTGAGCGGCTGCTCTAGTCCCTCCAAGCCTCTGGATGACGACCTGAAGCGGAACCTAGAGACGCTGCCATCTTTCTCCTCAGATGAGGAGGACTCTGTCAGTAAAAACCAGGACTTGCAGAAAAGTATCTCATCCGCCATATCGGCTCTCTACGACACCCCGCATGCATTGGCTGCTGTGATGGCCTCCACCATCATCAAGACCCCGCCTAGCCCCTCACCCCCGACACCCCAGGAGCCGTCTCTCAGCCCCCCTCTGTCTGCCCTGCCTCCTCTCACTCCCACTGTGGGGAACATGAAAGATCAGACTCTGACGCAAAGCCAGGATGAGGTACAGGGTGAGGAGCAGGGTTTGATCACCCCACCGCCAAGCAGACTAAAAACCGAGGAGGGAGATCACGAACAACAAGGTGAAGAAGAAGAGGAGGAGGAGCAAACTGAGAATAAAGAGAAAATGAAAGAGACAGGAGACCCTGACAGCCAAGAAGAGGAGAAACTGACTGAAAGCTTGGATGCTCCGAAAGCTGAAGGTAATTCAGAAGGATGAGCTGAGGGATTGCTCTGCTGTTTGGGTCATGCACTGATCCAGGAGAGCAAAGCCTGTACCTGTAAGACCCAGATCTACTAAAGCTCTGGCTTTATAAAGACAGGTTTACAGCCTGCACAAAGCTGATCTACTGACCGGCCATAGATAGAAAGCCTCATTTACCTTTAGAAAT
>NW_015151705.1:38480-40339 GCF_000732505.1 Cyprinodon variegatus
AGTGCTTACGTCATGACGACCAAGCCCTTAAGACCTCAAACCACAGCCAGGAATTCGAGGCCCCATAAAGACATTGAAATTGGTGTTTTTTACTAGATGGCTTTGCAGACCGGCCGGGAACCACCACCCATCTGGAGAGTGCAGAAAGCTTTGCTCCAGAAATTCAGCCCAGAGATTAAAGATGGACAAAGACAGTTCTGCGCAACCAGCAATGTAAGTTTTTCTTGTTTACTCGTTTTAAAGTTATATTGAAAAAATCAGAATTTTGTCTCCTGAATTCCTCAGAATTTAATGTATATTTAGAGGATTTTATGAGACTGATCAACTTAAAGCAGGGAAGGCTGATGAAGTTGATGAACAGGAGGAATTTCTTTGTTTGTGTCATATTATGTGTGAAAATAGTGTTTAATCTTTGGCCACCATGAGTTCCACTTCTTAGAAACGTTTCCAGTTATAGCTGTGGCTCTGCTGGGATACATCTCTACCAGCTTCATACAGCACCGGGTGGGGTATCCGCCGGGTATCCGTATAAAACCTACATCTAAAGGTATAAATGAACAAAATACGGGCATCATAGAGTTACATCATGAATTAAACTTATCTGTATTTTCTCATTTATGAAATCTAAATCTTGAAAACTAAATTGAGTCAAGAATCTCCAGATAACAGGTTTTTTGAAAACGAGGCAAAGCTTCTTACTTCAGCCAAATTACAGCTGTTAATCTGTGAGGGGGGGGGGCTCTGGATGTGAGGCAATGATGTTTACTGCCTCTCATTACAAAAGGCTGTGAGTTCCCACTGTGATCACTGCAGTGTTCACTTCATCAGCCTCTTTTAAATCAATTTTAGCCTTAGTCTAATTTTAGTCAACACTGTAAATAATAAAACTTCTCCACACACTGATTCTCTTTTTAACATATATCCCTCTGCACACTTTAAACCTTTTGTCGGCTTGTTTCATCACAAAGTCTTCATCCTCAATGGTCCTTGCAGGCAGGCTAGAACTGTTAGGATTCAGACTGAGGACCCAGAAACTACCAGAACACAACAGGAAAGAACTTTAACAGATTTATTGAGGGAATAATGCAGGTTTTTCAGGATCAGGGGAGCCAGAGCCTCTGGAGGGGAGAGAACAGGTTAGTGGCTGAGATTGATGATTTAAGGTTCAGACTGCTAAGCCACTAACCTTTCTTAATATCCAGGTGGGGTGTCTTGGGTCCAGAAAACTTTGGTTGCTTGACACAGAATTCTCACTGAGGCTTGGCAGATAATCTTGGTTAAAGGAGGTCCAGGGTCAGAGCCAGGTGATCAGATTTCCAACAACTCTGCAACAGACTTCCCTTCCTTCCCCAACCTCTGATCTGGCTGTGGTGTCACTGTGTCGGGAATCTATTTAGGAGGAAGAAATTTAATTTTTTTATCCAGAGTATCAGTAGAACATCTTTCTTCTATGACAGAGAGACAGAAAAAGTTACCCACCATCTATATCTGGGTGGGTAACTACTAGGGATGCACCATATTGGGATTTTGGCCGATATCGGATATGCCGATATTTTAAAACTCATGTAGCCGATAACCGATATCGATACCGATGTTAAAGCTGGAAAAAAATAAGTAGTTTTGTAGCAGTTTTGTTATCCATTTCTGACACTTTGAAAAATAATAAACTCAAATATATTTTCATATGCTGATATCAAATAGATTTTTAAAAACGCGGTATCGATCTATTTTACTTTCAAAATCTGGTGAAATTTCATCGTTCTGTTACAAACTCTCGTGATATTTTGCAAATTCTTGTGAAGTTAGTAAAATAGGGGGCGGGGTTAACGCTAATCGAGTCTCTGTAATCGATTTGCTCC
>NW_015151705.1:43076-46618 GCF_000732505.1 Cyprinodon variegatus
GGATGGAATCATTTCAGATTTAAAGAACTTTCAGAAGTTTGGATTCTGAATATGAGCGACTTTTCCTTTAAGGGGAACCAGAGCAGGAAGTTCAAGGCAGTGCAGGCAGGACTTAAACAGGTGACCTACTGACTTTATGTTGTTCACCCTCCCTAAGAAAATAGGCCAGAAAGTACAATTACAGATTTAAGGTGTAGCAGACATACCTGACACTAACCAGAGTCTAAACATAATCAGCTGTCAGTTTTCTAAACCTGAATCAGGGAAACTCTGAGTTTCCCTCATCCTCTGTCTCTGTTACCATAGTAACATTCTCCAACAGTTAACTGGTCATCAGCAGGTTTAGTTCAGTTAACCCAGAGTGTCCTCTGTCACCTTACAGCCAATCACATTGTTTTATTTCCTCATTTTAATCAGGAGATTTTTGTCGTAGTTTAGAGCGAACAATGAAAAAAAATGATTCACTAGCTTCGTTAGAGACATTAGGTGTTAAAAGGCAACGATAGGCTGTCCTTTAGACGAGGATCCAATCAAAGGATGGGCGACATTAATTCACAGGGAATGAAGTATTTCATAGGAGAGGATTCTCAGAGCGCGTCTAGATGTCCTTTACATTCAGGAGGTTGTGTTTCTCAGTGCTACCTCATCCATCGGACATCCAGACCTGATCCGTCCTCATTAGCAGCGTTCCAGACTTCTTCAACAGAACTGGATTATATCAGGGAGAGAACAGTGATGGCCGACAACAGCATCATAGAAAACACCTGCACAGACACTGAATGTTTACTGGAAGAGGAGGAACCCATGAGATGAAGAACAGGTCCTTCCTGTTAGAACAACCATTCTAGACTTCATCTCCACCTGCTGACTGATCTCACCTAAATAGATCCGCTACCATTCAAGCAGGAAACTGGTTTATCTGTAATGTTATGGTGATTAGATCAGGTTACGGCAGGCTGTGTGGATATTTATTAGTTTGTCAGAATATGTTTGATATCTGAAATAAATTTTTTCTTTAATTAAATGACCATTCAAACAAAAACGACACCCTTCACATCTAGAATAAACATTCTGGATGTCTAGAAATTAATTTCAGATCTCCATATTCCTATTATTACTGGTCAGCGTTTGCATTATTTTGATTTTGAAGAAATGTATTTTAGATATCATGAATATATTTTCAGTCATGCTGATAAATGTCAAAATGGCCTCCTAAAAAATGTAAACATTTCTAGATATAGAAAACTTAATTCTTGCTAGTATAATTCTCAAATTCAGTTTCTGCTACAAAAATGTAATTTAGAAAACAGATCTTTCTAATTCAGTCTAGGAGTGTGATTTTGATCAGGAAGAATCTTATTTTAGTGATCTACATATGGAACAACAGAGAGGAGAGTGCTTTTAATAAATATAAAAAGACAGCATGAAAAGTCAGCTGAGTACAAAACATAGAGAGGAAAACAAGAAGAAAAGGGACAAGAAGAGAGGGACACAACCTAGAATAGATAATGGATGTCTATTCTATTAACATTTCTCTATAATGGATCTGTTTTATGTGCTGTCTTCTCCATTCAGAGGGGCCCCTGCCTGTCTTTGCCTAGGGCCCCACATTTCCTAAATCAGCCCCTGCCAGAACTTACTGCCTAGAATATAAAAAAACAATAAAGAAATGATAAATAACTATTTTTTGGTAAAAGCTTGTAAACTAAATCAGGAGCTACTGCTGTGCATCATAACCTGACTGAAGCGTCTCCATGCTCCAGGCCCCGTGCAGGAAGGCGTGAACAGCCGCGCCATGAGGGAGATGTTCAGGAGCTACGTGGAAATGCTGGTGAGCACAGCACTCGACCCTGACATGATCCAAGCTCTGGAGGACACCGATGGTAAGTCTCCCAGTGACCAGGACAGGGGGACTCATAGTTCCTCAGCGTCCATCATCAGGACGCTGAGGAACTTCATCCATCTCATTGTTTCATTGGTGAGTTAAACTAGAGGACATATGAATGTTTTTAAGGAATCAGCATCGGTTCAACAACTTTTCATCTATTGCCATTTCAGAGCCATTTCCAAACACGTCATCCTTCCAGAGAATTTGATCACATGATCCAGAGGGATGCTTAAAGCTAGGGGGGACAGCTGCTGTCCTCAGGGGCCGCTTTCCTTTAGGATCCAACCGCCTGAATAAAATGACTGAACTACCTCCTCAGGATGCAGGAGATTCCTCCAGTCCTCATTGTTGGATTCTGCTGTGTTGAACCAAGGACACATCTAGAGCCTCAGGATATCAGCCCTGAGTTTGGTCCTGGAGGATCCAGGAGACGGACGCTCCTGGGTTCAGGAATGTTCTGAGGAAAACCAGCTGATTGCAGCAGATGCCAACTAAATGATCTCAGGTGGAACGTTTCATGGTCAGAGGAGACCCCAATGCTGAGAGTTAGGATGGGTCGGATCAGCTCTGCCCTTAGTGTGGAGGGACAGGGGAAGGCGGAGGAGCACGGCCTCCATGTTCTGCAGCTTCACCTCAGATCTAAGGCTGATAACTTTCAGCAGGTCATGAATGGAGGAAGCTGGCTAACATGGAACTCACATATCCATCCATAATCATCCCAGAAAACATCTGTTTTCATGTTTAGGTCTGTATGTAGAATGTCTAACCTGTGCAGATTAGTTCTGCTGCTCCATGTTAATGACTTCATAGATCCTGGAAGTTGTTGTTAGTCTAGCTTTGCAGAGGTTTGACTGAAAGGTTTCTTCTTCTCTCACGGCTCAGATGAGCTCTACCTTCCTCCCATGAGGAAGATCGACAGCTTGCTGAACGACCAGAAGAAGCTGCTGTTAAGAAGAATCAGCATGAGCGCACAGCATCAGGTACATCCTCACATTCTTCTTCTGTGGTTCTCTTACTTGCTTAGCTGACCCCCCCCCCCCCCTTTCTTCCAGGAGGCTCTGCACACGTATCCCAACATGACAGCCGACCCTCTGGAGTCTGGAGCAGTGTGGGTCCATCTGGGCGGGGAGGGTTACAGCCGTAAGACCCTCAGTCGGGTCAAGAAGAGTGTTGCTAAGCAACAGGTGAGAAGGTGATGCTGGGTTCCAGGTTTATGTCCAACCCTGACAGCAGAAGCTCAGATCGGATCTGTTTATAAATGAATCATGCTTGCATATCTGGATCTTTGGTCTGATTTTAGTTCACATGCAGAATGTTGGCCAATGGAAATAAACCCGAAGTCCTTTATCTGTCTACATCACGCTGAGGTCAGAGCTAACAGCCGGACCTCAGCTATGCTAGTGCAGTTTGGGTCAGATGGTTCTTGTGTTTCCATTGATCTAAAGCGGCAGCATGCAGCAGCATATCACAGCATTCTGGACCGTGGAGCATATCGACCATAGAACTAGATATCACAGCATTCTGGACCATGGAGCATATCGACCATAGAACTAGATATCACAGCATTCTGGACCGTGGAGCATATCGACCATAGAACTAGATATCACAGCATTCTGGACCGTGGAGCATATCGACCATAGAACTAGATATCACA
>NW_015151705.1:49612-51426 GCF_000732505.1 Cyprinodon variegatus
AGGCCATCGTCCTTCCATCAGCTGGTTTGGACGGATCAACCCATCTGGTTCCGTCCATTAACTGAACTTCTTTAGTTAAATATTCTGACTCCATAAAGTAAAAAAAAACGTAGGCTACATATTCAGACATTTCTGATTTCCTAAAGCTGTATTAAAAAAAATGAGAAAAAAGAATAAACTAACTAGCGACCGTTGTTTAAGTTCTGGGGACGGAATATTCCTGCCTCCGCCTGAGCTCCGTCCACAGAAATACGTCACATGATGGAAGGTAATGATCAGACCAGCAGAGCAATAATAGCCCACTTTACCAAAGTCTGCACCAAAATAATAAAATAGTGTTTATATAAGTGAATGAAAACTAAGAAGACTCCAGTTTGAGGAAGCGGCTCCCAGGAGCTGATCATGGCGCGTCTGCGCTGGCTGTAGTTTAGCTATTAAAGGTTAGCCTGGCGTTCAGAGGAAACAGATGGTTTCCATCAGAAGCTCTTCTTTTCAAAGCTACATCAGAATAAACGACGTTCGCAGGAAATCAGTGGGTCTGTTAGTCGATTAAAGGCCTGACAGACCTCAGGCGCAGAAGACTGGACCCAAACAAAAGGACATGAGTTCTTCATCACAGCCGCAGACGGTTCTGCAGGCAGGGAGGACCTTTCACACAGTATCAGCCCATCCAGACCGACCTGCTGATCATAATTCACAACATGGGCTGAGAAATGTTTACCTGAGAATCCTTAGGTAGGTCCACCTAGATGAGGAAGTGATGAGGGGACAAGTTTTATGACTGACTGGGTTTCTAGGTTAGATAGAGACCATAGTGAAGAATATAGAGATAGAAAGAGAGCAGATCCCTGCTGCAACCAGACGCTACAATGCCACACTACAATAACTGCTGCAATGGAGAATCATCAGTTACTGACACACTGTATATACTGTATATATCCCATGCACCTTTTTTCCTTTTGGCACCTTCTTCTTCTTCTGTTTGACTATTGAGCCGATGTAACGAGTACATTTCTCCACAGTGAGATCAATAAAATCAATAAGGTTAATCAATCAATCTATCATCAATCAACCAAAGTGGCGGCCAAGAACGGCTCCTCTCGACAACTCAAATAATTTCACAAAATATGCCGCTTAATACGATACAGAATAAACATCAACCCAGCATCTATGATCGCCAACACCTGCTGGAGCTACGGTCACAAAATGTTTTAAATCCTGACATTTTTGACCGTTTAAAAAGCTGCGGAGTGTTACGGACGGATGTAAACAAAACAGCAGCAGAACATATTGGTAGGAGGAAGAGATGTGCGAGACAGAGAAAACGAGGCTGCAGAGAAATCCCTACAGTCCTCCGCTTCCATCAATGCTGCTCTCCATGTCCGCTCGTTGGATAACAAAATGGATAATCTCCGACCGGAACCTTTATCAAGGAAGGAGATCAGTAACTGCTGCACCATCATTCGTACAGAGTCATGGTTGCATCCAGCAACACCGGACAAGGCTATTAGCCTGGAGGGGCTAACGCTATACCGCGCCGATAGGAACAAAGAACTAAGCGGTAGACTCGGGGTGGTGGACTCTGTGTTTACATCAAAAACAACTGGTATAACAATGCTGGATCAGTCTCCAGCTTCTGCTCTCCAGACATGGAGTTTCTGACTGTTAACTGCAGGCCGTTCTATCTGCCCAGAGAGTTCAGTGTGGTTAGCATCACTGCTGTTTATGTGCCCCCCCCATGAAGGCTCTATACCAGCTATCTCTGAGCTCCAATCGGCGTTTTCATCATTGCTGGGGATTTTAACCAGGCTAAC
>NW_015151705.1:54685-56103 GCF_000732505.1 Cyprinodon variegatus
AGTCTCCAGCTTCTGCTCTCCAGACATGGAGTTTCTGATTGTTAACTGCAGGCCGTTCTATCTGCCCAGAGAGTTCAGTGTGGTTAGCATCACTGCTGTTTATGTGCCCCCCCCCAGCGCTAACACTAAAGAGGCCATGAAGACTCTATACCAGGCACTTTAGACCTGGTTTACTCTGACATCAAAGATGCATTCAGAGCAGCTCCCCCGCCCCCACCTCAGGTCATCAGATCACCCATCTGTCATGCTTATCCCTGCATAGAAGCCCCAGCTGATCAGGGCTAAACCGACAGTTAAAGAGGTCAGAGTGTGGTCTGAGGGCGCCATGGAAACACTCTAAGACAGTTTCTCCAGAAGCACCACAGACACATTCACACACTGAGGAATGTTTTGTAAAATGGTTTATTGTATTGTATTTTATTATATTTATTATATTTTATCATCATATATATAAAAAGAAAAAAACTGAAATGTTAGAATTGTCATATATTTATATTACTGTTTATATATATATATTTTTTTAAGGCTGCACCTTAAAATAAAAAAGAAATTGTTCAGAGAGCTGTTCTTAACGATCTTTAAACTGGTGTAAACTAAATGACGGATAAATCTGCCTAAGCTGTCCTCTTTCCCTCCCCAGGATATGAAGCTCTCCATGGAAACCTGCCGGATCTACAGCCTGTACCATTCTCTGCACCACTACAAGTATCACACCTTCCTGCACTGCAAGAGGGAGGTAAGGCAGCTCCAGGCTAGCTGTCCCCCCCTCTGTGATGTCACCCATACCTGTCCTCTGCTTCAGCTTTCAATCATCTTAGTCTAGTCGTCTGCTCTGGCTGGACTGTAGCCACACAGCTCTAACCCCCTTGACTCTGACTCTTGTAAATAAAGTAATCAGAGGTGTTTAGTGAGGAAAACTGAAAGTTATTGCTCTATAAACAGTATTGGTTTGATCCTCAGCAGGTTAAGTTGTCTCATAAACTGCTGTTTTTAATGGGTGGACGAGACTGTAGAGAAGGTGCAAAATGATTTGCTTTTGCAATTAAGCAGAAAGGAGAAAACCTGTTTTTGGTTGCGTCTTCTTCTGTCTGCAGATCTCACTGGTGACCAAAGCAGGTGGAGGATATAAAAAATACAAACATTTAGCAAAAACTAAGAAAATTAGGAACTACTACTTCAGAAAGTCATTTAGAAGCTGAACCCTTAGAACCATGGGAACATAGAACCACAGAACTATAGACCCATGGAACCATAGAACTATAGAGCCATAGAACCAAGTGACGATAGAACCATAGAACTGTAGACCCATGGAACTATAGAACTATCAAGCCATGGAACCATAGAACTATAGAGCCATAGAACCAAGTGACGATAGAACCATAGAACTGTAGACCCATGGAACTATAGAACTATCAAGC
>NW_015151705.1:58397-61431 GCF_000732505.1 Cyprinodon variegatus
TATAACTATAGAGCCATGGAACAATAGAACCATGTAACTGTAGAACCATGGAACCTAAGAACCATAGAGCCATGGAACAATAGAACCATGTAACTGTAGAACCATGGAACCTAAGAACCATAGAACCATAGAACAATTGAACTATAGAGCCATTGAACCATAGAACTATGGAGCCATAGAACGATGAAGCTATAGAACTATAGTGCCATGGATACATAGAACTATAGAGCCCTGGAACCATAGAACTATGGGACCGTAGTACTGTAGAACCATGGAACCTAAGAACCATAGAGCCATGGAACCATAGAACTATAGACATGAAACCATAGAATCATAGAACTATGGAACAGTAGAACCATTGTAGAACCGCTAACGGACTCTGCTGTCTCCTGTCCAGGCGGGGAACGTGGAGCAGGCGGCGGAGGACCCGGGCCAGGAGGAGGTGGTGCAGCAATGCATGGCCAACCAGGCCTGGCTGGAGGACCTGTTCAGCTCCTTCGTGGAGCTGCTCAGCCTTAGTGCAAAGGCCTGAAGGAGGAGGAGGACCCAGACTGGATGAGTTCTATGACAGCTCACCACGCAAACAACCAGAGAACATCAGTTATCTATGACTTTTCTAGGTGGAACGTGTTTTTATGAGGAACGCCTCTTAAGAAACTCTTGATTCTAAAGAAGGTTCTGACCAATAGTGGATGAATATGGTGGAACAGAAGAACTTTGATCGACATCCACGAAATATCTATAAAGGTGTTTTATTACATCTGGAATGTAAAATGTATACAGTCACATTTTTAATGTTTGTTCTTATTTTTGAAGAATACTTTAAAGAGATGAAGGAAACTTTCCTGGTTTATTGATTGAAATGAGGTTCTGCTGAACTCTGATATTTGTCCAATCATCAGGATGGAGGACAAGCTGGAAAAGTGTTCTGATCCAAACCATGATGTTTCTGTTTCTTTTCTAAAAGATGGTTTATTGACCCAACATGAAGCACGTTTTTAATTCCAAAATCAATAGAGAAGAAAAGATGACCCGGCCTAAATGTTTAATGTTGGTCATTTTTATCTGTTTCTTGTTGATTTTTCCTACGGTTCTGTAAATACTGTACAGCGTTCCGTTCTCTAGTCGGCAGTTGCTCTTCTGTACATGAAATTTCTGTATTTGACAAAAGGAAGTAAAACAGCTTAAAATGACATGAAATGAACTCTAGTTTATTATCTGTGTCTAAAATAATTTGACTCTCTTTATGCACACATATCACTGCAGAGTTACTCTAATCCAATTCCTTGTTATTTTTATTTTACAATCACACCATCCAACGCCATCTACTGGCCGTCTAGTGAAATGCATCCATATATTTTGCAATCCAAGATGGTTGACAGACAGCAAACCATTTAGAGGGGCTTAGGAAATTCCTGTAAATCCTCCAAAGACCCTGGAAGTTAAAACAGCAGCACATAGTAACTATAATACTGCTGATATATTTTTATGAATATAAAATTCATATTGGGGAGAATTAATTGGTTTCCTCTCCACTAAATGGACACCAAGCATCAGTGGCTACATTTCAGCAGTAATTTATAGTACAGCTCTAAATGTTCTAGATCATTGTTGATGACTGGGGGCCCCTGAACCCTGCAAGGTCTGAGCCCTACCTCTAAAGGTGCATTCACAGCCAACGCGTTCTGGGCGTCACAAACGCCTAAAGACTGAAATATGGACGCTGGATCAAACGCTGGTCCAGCTGCTTTGATGCTTCGACGCTCTGGTTGTTTTTCTGTAGCTTAAAGCTAGAGAGCAGCTTGGCTTTATTTACTGTATGAGCTGGAAAATAGTTCTAATAGGTTTATATAAGTATGGTTTGCAAACACAAATGTTTTCTTAAACCGACAGCTTTATTGTAAATGCTTATCTGTGTGGCCCTCTGCTCGGAGCCAAAGGGTCGTGGCCCCTTCCTGAACAAAGGTTCCTCATCCCAGTAAATGCATCATCAGCAGAAGTCTTTAGTTTGGAGATAAACTGACTTTTTTCCAGTAAATAAGGAAAAGAAGTATTTCGATTATTTAAATAACTAAAAAAGTTTATATTTTTGCGGGTTGAGATGTGATGCGAAGTAAAGCCGACAGAAGAACAACGATCAGCTGAATGAGGCTCAGGGTGGGAGCTGGGAACCGCTGACATTGGTTAATGAACTGATGATGACCAATCAGTGAACAGCAGTCTGATGATGTCACAGTTTAGTCCAGTGCTGCTGTGATGGAAGTGGTCCTCTCTGGTATCTGATCTTTATTTAGCCCAGAGTGAGTCCTACCTGTAGAAATGTGGAGCAGCTGATGCAGCAGAGCGTGGAGGGGAGGGCTGAGAGTTTATCCACGGCTTAGAGAGGAGGAGAGGATCCAGGCGGTTAGGCTCAGACAGGCTGTGGCTCATCTGCAGGACGGAGACGCTGAGCTAAGAGCAGCAGCTCCTTCAAAGAACCCAGTGTTAGTAGGAGGAACCCGCAGGAGTCTGAGCTCAGAGCTGATCCACGCTAGAACTTCATCAGCTTCAGGTTCAGTCTGTTTATCATTTGTTCATTTCAGGACATTGTGCAGTTCCTGCAGAGCTGGCTGATAATTCTGGACTGTTTCTGGACCCGTCTCAGGCATGGCGCCGGACGTGGAGAGGATCATCCAGAGCATCGGCCTTGGAGACCAGGACGCCGTCCAGCTCCTGCTGGACAACTACAACACCCAGGTTACCCACGGTTGCCATCAAGACATATTCCTTTTTGTAACCATGGAAACAGTGTAAGGGGTGGATGGGAAAAGGTTGACATTGCCTGGAAGAAGGTTGGGGATGTTAGCTGAAGCAGGGAGCACTGGGTTGGTGCGCTCTGTCAGGTTGACGTCCTGCTGCCACGGCGTCAGGAGGCCGTCTTCATCAAAACAAACTGTTCAGATTTAAAATAAAAAATCTTTTCTCCCTCCACAGCATGCAGAATGCTTCTTCTTCAACACTGAGGCGCAGGAGAGGAAAAAGGTCAGTGAGCAGA
>NW_015151705.1:62796-64194 GCF_000732505.1 Cyprinodon variegatus
AAAGTGGGGGCCCAGGAAGGGGGTCTGAAGGGAACAGGGTGGGGGCTATACATGTCAAGGAGTAAAACAAAATAACTAAATTTAGAAATATCAGATTCTAAAAACGTGTGAATATTTTCATTTTGCATCTTATTGTGTTTTAACATCAGTCAGGTGATTAAAACCTGTGGAAATATACACCAAAGGTCCCTGATCAGATTGATCAGCATAGCTGAACTAATAATGATTCATTTTTGCAGCGGATCCCAGGACAGCTACCTATAGGGGACGACAACATGTGCTCCCCCTTTGCTTCTGTTACCATGACAACTACTGCTGCAGCATAACATGCTACCCCAGCTGCCCTGATAACAGCGTGCTCTTCTAGAACATTAAACTCTAAAAATTTAAAATAAGAAACAGACTCATTAAGGGAAAGATGTCCACAGAAAATGGGACACCTAGGCTGCGTCCGACCATCTGCCCTGACCCCTGACCCCTGACCCCCGCCTCCTCCATCACCATATAGTGGACTTCATTGTTAAACGACTATTCAAACAGATGATCACTACTTTAAATGTGACTCCGCCTCCTCGCACGGTGCCATCTTTGTTCTCTCTCACCCCCAAAACAAATCCCATAAACCTTTGTGAGGGAAGCTCCTGCAAAGCATTCTGGGATATATCTGCTCACCTGGTGACCATGGATGATAACTACTTTTCAAGGTGTGTTGTGGGAATTGTTTGTTGAGGTAACGTTCAGACCCTCGTATAAAATGGCGTAACGCCTGTAGTCCTCTTTGGGGGAGTCAGGGCGAATCTTCACGGACAGCCCTGGGCGCCACTTACGGCTAAAGCTACCAGGCTACATGTGATAACGAAGCGTTTCTAACCCAGCCTGGTAAATATGTTCTAGAGTGCCGACAGAACGTGAACCAGAAGGTAAACTTTGCTGTCTGTTCATAAATCCCAGCAACATGAATGAACTAATGTTGGAGCAACAACACAAAGTTTAGCTTGAAGCTAACGGTTAACTTGGCAGGAATACCAGTGCCTTTAGGTGCTGCTCTGGTGTTTTCCCAGTTCATGGCCACAATAACCTTTGATTGGACTTTTTATTGGAGGGATTATCTGAAAGTTTGTCAATTCACTTGAGTTTAATTCTATAATGTCAATTCAAAGCACGTCATCTCAAGGCTCTTTACAGAGACGATCCAGTCAGATTGGTTAAAAGTTAATCCATAGGTCCTTCCATGGTGTCCGACCACCAGGCCTGTGTTTAACATGCAGCAGCTGATCTGAGGAGGTGGAGGATTGGGCCAAATGAGGTGCAGCATCTTTGATCCTTCAGATCGTGACAGATTAGATTAGATCCATAATAGGAAGAAATGTCACTGATTTTCTTTGTCTGATGAGTCAT
>NW_015151705.1:64748-71685 GCF_000732505.1 Cyprinodon variegatus
ATGAAAACCTATTGTTATTTTTAACATTTGATCCAAACATCTCAGAGAATCTTCTTCTTTCATTGGGTCCCATTTGGGCAGATGAATGTCCGACTTCCAACCAGAGAACATCAGGCTGCAGAAAGCTGCATTTTATTCCCTCTACAGTCAGACCAAATGAAAAGCTCCTAAAACCAGTGCGAAAGTAAAACAGCAGGATGATGCAAACTTTCTGTTTCGGTCTGTCTACTCAGCTCCACTCATTCTAAATCTAACAGCCGTTTCTTTTCTTCCCTGTTTTCATGCATGTGGCTGATGGTGGTGGACAACCTTACTGCAGCAACAAAGACTGGAAGAGGTAAACAAACCGCCCAGGCAGAGATATGCTGACGCTGGATTCACACTGTCTTACAGTAATCTGAAAAGGTGATTAGTCACGCCCAGTGTCTGTAAGCATGGGTGTCCTCCAGAAGCGATTAATCATGTCTTACTGTGTGTCCAAAGCAGTTTAGATGACCCATAAATATCACCATGGGTTGACCTTCTCTATGCTAACATGCTTGAGCTTCAGTGCAGAAATCTTAGTTCAGGTGGTGATCGTTTCCTTCAGTAGGTCTGGTTACCTCTAATCATAAACATTTAAACAGAAAAGGCTCCTGGTGATAGAACCTGTTTCAGATTGAGATTAAATCTAATCTCACCACCATCCAAGGAACCGTCCATGTTTCAGAAAACGGCCTCATCAGCACTGGAGCAAAACCCATCAAGCAGGAACAGGAACGTGTTAGCAAAGACGTTTATCTCAGATGTTGATGATGTTGGTAGAGGGTGGGCTGTGGGGGTGTCTTGTCGAGGTGGGACGCCTTGGTGCCGGGTTAGAGTGGGGGTCCTTTAGGGTCCTTTGGCTGTTGGTCAGAACTGTTGTTGGTGCTAGCTCAGGGTACGTTGAGAAGCACCTGTTCTCTTCTTCTTGTGCCAGTATCTTAGACTGTCCTGAGCTCCTGTGGCAGGCGGAGTCACTCAGGGCTCTGTTCTAGAGCCACTGCTTTTCCCCTGTTCTTATTGGTTCCTGGTTTTATGGTTAGAGGGTCTGAATCCCAAACTGGCCCCTAAGCACTAACTCTCTGTTCCCTCTGAGGGTCCGCCACATTAAGGGCCGTCCCAAACCATGTAGTGGGTAGTGGGCCAAATGGAAGCTCCTCGTTGGACTAGTTATCATTTAACTTGATAGATTTTTTTTTAAAAGAAAATGACAAATGTTTATCATGTTAACCTGCACCACAGAGCTATAGCCACGCGCATGCAGTGTCACTGCGTTGCCATAGGAACAAATACTTTCCTTTTCCATTGGAGGGAAGAGGCTGTCCCATTAATGTTTAAATCCCGCCTTCAATCCAGGTGCCTACCACAGCTGTGAGTGGGATTTCATTGATAGTGAAGGGTTAGTGGTTGGGGGGGGGATTCAGCCTGGCTATGGCAATGCTATGCTGATGACTGTCAGTTATATCTGTTTAAAGAAGAAGAAATGTCTAAAAGGAGACAATTCACCTGGAAACCTTCTATTACTCGGATAGAGGAGGATCTACTGAGCCCTTCAGTTGGATTATAATGGAAAAGTTTTACTCATGAAGGAATCCAGAATGATTAAATAAAACTAATCATGATTAATCCAGATACTAAGACTTCTCCTGAAACTGAAGCTTCAACTGAAGCTTTGATAAAGTTCAGGTAAAGGTGGAATTGTCATTGTTCTGCTGACCCATGGAGCACAGATGCTGGGATGGGGTCGACCATCACCTGAAAGGCTGAAAGGCTCAAAACAGGACGGTTGATAGAGAGAGCATGAATGTGAAACGGTAAAATGATTTGATCTTTCGTTGCTCTAATTATCTCTGTTGATTCATCAGTTCAGGAAGAACAAGATAAGGGACTGCGCTCCTGACTCGGATTCAGACATGGACTCGGACGATGAGAAGCCGGACCTTCTTCTCAGAGAGGTAGGCCAGTAGAGGGGTGGAATCTGTCCGCTCCAGAAGCTCCATCTACACCACAGCATTGAAGACTGTTTAAGCATCCATTGATTGTAAACTGACCTTTGACCCTGACGGTTGTTCTGCAGGATCTGGCTGCAGCCCTGCTGTGCTTCGTCAGTGGTCAGCTGCAGCCTGGAGTGTTACGGGCTTGTCTTCACACTCTGCGGATCCTGTCCCGTGATCGCAGAGCCCTCGGGCCGATGGTCACGGATAGTGCACTTTTCACTTTGGCACATCTGGGAGGAATTGATCTACTGCAGCCCTGCCAGCAGCAGGACGGGATGACCGAAGCTCAGCGGGACAGAACACAGAGAAGTGACTGTCAGGGATCAACAGATGCTGATGAGAGGTGTGACGTTTCCTTTTCCGATCCCAACAAAGAGGCTAGTGGTTTGGATACAAACGACTGCTATGGTCACCGCCTTAAACAGCGAGAAAACGAGGGCCCCCTGGTGCTCGCTCCTGGGAAGAAAGACGCCCGGGAAGAGGAGAGCCAGGAAGAAAGGAAGGAGGATGATTGGGATGTGTGCAGGAAGGAGGCCATGAAAGTCCTATGTAACATCATTTACAACAGCCCCCGGGCTCAAGAGAGAGCCAGCGCACTCAGGTAACGATTTAAAAAATATCTTTATCGTTCAGCATGTAAGTACAGAGGGTAATTCCACATCCTCCGTCACTGCTCCGCCATCGTACGTCTGGTGGAGCACTACCACGGCTAACGTTAGCCCGTCTGCAGCGGCCAGGACAAATCTTAGCCCGTCTGCGGCAGCCAGCAGCCCGTCCGGGGGGAAGCATAGCGTCGGGTTCGGTCACTCCCGAACCCCCCCCTCCCCCCCCGGCACCAGAATACAACTGTCCTATTTTTCAGAAACCCAGAAAAGCTGGTCACCCTAATGTGCTCCCGTTCTCCCACAGTCCAGACTTTCCTGGGTTTTAGTCAAGAAAAATACTTGATGAGAACACGACTCCGCACTCATGTTAGGATAACGACTGATCGGTGGCTAGAAGTTAGAGCATCATTTTCATATAGTCCCAAAAAAACAAAGACCGTTTTAAACGATGCCAACTATTACTACACATACAAGGAAGCAGTTTTTCATCTACATCGAATATTTCTTTTATTCTGAAAAGCTTAAAAATGTAATCAAATCAAATCTTATCTCCCTGGCGAGGAGTCGCACTTCTCTGCTAACACTCTTCTCCAAGACAAACAGAAACTTTTCATGTCTGCAGACGGTCCACTGGCCTAGCTTCCACCAGCTCTGTTCTGATTGGCTCCCCTAGTCAGAGTCCCAGTCCGTCTTACGGCTGTTTCTGTTGCTTTGATGTGAACAAACATCCAGGCTGCGGTGAGATGAGCTGAATGTTGGTGGAAGGTCACTGAGGAAGGAGAAGCAGAGTCAATCTCCAGGTTTTATTGCACTGCAGAGCGGCAGGAAAATGGATGAACAGCAGGAACCATGGGACCAAACTGGAGGTCGTTGAGGTGAAGGTTACCAAGATTACCAAGGTTACCAAGGTTACCAATGTTAGGGGTTCGGTTCTGTACGTTCTAGAAGATAATTTTACAAATGATAAAGCTGCCTGAAGGCTGAAAGAGAGTAAAGCATTTTGAGTATCACTCCGGGTTATGAAAGAGTCAGACTCCTCCTGTCCCTCATCTTCCTCTCCTTATCTAATGTGGGGGCTGCTGGTTAATAGGGGGACCTATGGCAGCTGATAGGTGAGGACAGTTTCATGTTCACAGCTGAGACTCTATGAGCTGCTGCAGGTCTGACGGCTGCAGCTGCTGTCAGATCAGACCTCCTCTTCCCTCCAGAGCAAGCATGTCCAGCGTCCGTCCTCCAGGGCCGTCCTCCAGGGCCCTCCTGCAGGTTTCAGAGGTTTTCCTGCTTCAGCTCAGCTGATTTTAATAGTTGCAGTTCAGCAACAGCCTGTTAATCAGTTATGAATGGAAAGCAGCTGATATGAAGCAGAAAAATATCTTAAACCTGCAGGAGCGTCTGGAAGGCATCTATTCATCCATCCAAATGTTGGTGCATGAGCAGAACTGCTTAGCAACCCCTGGCCTCAGTGTGTGCTTCCTCTCTGTTTCCATGGGAAGGCTGCTGCAGGGATTATGGGAGAGTCTGAAGCAGGGGATGTGGAGTAGGGCGCCCCCAACAGGCCAGTTCTACAAGCTGAGGCTGCTCTTCCTACTAACAGCCCTGAGGCCTGAGCTCAGGCTGCAGCTGCAGCAGGTAACGCTCCTGAGCTCCCTCCATCTTCATCAGCATCTTCATCAGCATCATCATGTGGAGTAAAAATGAGCACTGAGAGTAATGAAGAAAAGGTTTTATTTTTCTCTGCAGAGGAGAATGACACAGACAGCTAAAGACAGTTCCCAGTGTGATTCTGACTAGGTCCTGCCCCACCTTTGCATTATAAAGACTCCTCACACACGAACATTCAGTCTTTCCAAGAGAAACACTTCAACAAAAAAGACATACATATATGTTCAGATAAACATTTTAGACAATAAGGACCTGTTTATCTATGTTTCCCCCTTATCTAACCTAGGGAGGAAACTCCTTTTCAAACCTCCTTCCTTTCCCTACATCTCAGCATAAAGAATGGAACAGCTTCTCACTAATCACCATTATTCAGCAAGAAAAACCGACACACTTGACTTTAATATTTAACCTTACTAACATCCAAGGAAAAAAACACAAATCACAATCATCATCATTATTGTGATGCTTGTACTGTATGTTATATGTTCTTTCTTATGTATTTGCCTGCCTGGGGGCTACGGATGAAAACTAGCTTTGCAGCTATAATCCGGCATATTTACATTTGTTTTTATACTGATGTTCATTAATGTGCATTGTCCCTATTCAAATAAATAAAAAAATCATATAAAGTTCTTTAACATGTCGTTGTCCGTTAGGCTGAACTACTTATCTGTTTAGAAACATGGTGAAGGATGAAAACAGGATATCTGTGGCTGTAACAGCAACACGCTAAACATTCAGGGGTTTGAATATCTTTAATGTTTCCTGAGCTGCTCAGGGTGGGAGCAGAACTCATGGTTGGTTTGATCCGTTCAGGAGCGCGGGGTGTTGGTTCTGACCCAAGCCTTGGAGCAATGCCTGGCGTTGAGGTGGTCTGAAGGACATCAGCTGGTCACTGACGGCAAAGCCCCGCCCATTTCCCAGGAGGTGTCCCAGGATGTCATCGAGATCCTCAAGACCATCTTCAACATCGCTCACAGGTTCTACCGGCAGGAGCCGGATGAGGTGAGAACCTTAGTTTGGGCCGATGAGGTGACGCAGACCTGGGTGGACATGAAGACCGACTCCATGGCGTTAGAGACGTCTCTAGACGTTGATTGGGAATTAGATCCAGATTGAATTCCTTACGGTTTGATCATGAAGGTAAAATCTGGATGATGTCTCTACAGGAGGAGGCGGCTCTGTATCGCCACCTAGCAGCCGTCCTACGCTACTGTTTGCTGCTGTCGTGCGATGGACCCGACACACGGGAGGAGCTGCAAGGGTCAGACGGCTCCTTTGGATCCAAGCTTTTCCTCTTGGGACTCATCTTTAGAGCGACGTCCTAGAGATGGTCGATGATTTGAAAACGTGCTGTTTTCTTCCTCAGGCACACGGTGAACATCCTGTCAGCTCTGCCCCTCACCTGTCTGGACGTCCTACTGGCCGTCCCTGTGGACCAGGCATCCCATAAACATGAAGGGATCAACATGGACTGTGTCCACGCGCTGCTGCTCTTCATGGACAGACGGCTGAACAGGGCAAGTAGATCTTTACTGTTATAGTTGGAACCAGCAGAGGATTTATAAACCAGGCCTTTATAAACTCCTCATCCAGGTCATTCTCAGCTTACTGGTCAGCTGGAAACCTGAATTCAGAGTGATGTGGTTTTATTATTTATGCTGCAGTAGGGTTTGAATCCCCAGTTTGGATGCTTTTTTAGGTTCCTTCCAATCAGAACACAGAGCTTCAACACAGCTGAGGAGAACAACTGGTGCATCTGACTAGGAAAGCTCAGGAGGAGGAACCTCCATGCTGCTTAACTAAAATCAGGGCTCCAACCACGGACTGCTCTGGTGGAGCCCCCAGAACTCACAAATCAATCAATCCCATTTCTTTATTGTCAACTACAATTTACATCGTACGGGAGATTTCAGTTTCAGTACGTACGTTCTTCATACACACAGAACGCTGCTGTTTGGCGCGTTCCATTAACTGCCAGGGGCCTCGCCATGAGTTTCCTATAGCACCGCCTTTATGTCTGTAGACAGATAGGAGCCACATTAGGGAGGGAAAGGGGGAAAGAAATCATATTTCACACTTTATCCTTGACAGGATACAGTTTGAGATATCAAAAAACACCTCAGCACATGAAAATAACACGAGACAAACATTTCAGCAGAAGGAAAACCTTGGAGGCTGGAGCCACATGTGAGTTAATCTGGTATCTGAGCATCAGTTGTGTGTGTACGGGTAAGCACCTTCAGTTTGACCATGAATGCTCTCCAGAGGCCATCGTCTACGATAAGATTGAAGTTTATCACACGGTTCTTGCTGGTCTTTAAAAGTCATTAAATTATCTTTTTATTTTTATTTTAAGGCATTATTGGCATTAAAATTCATAAAATGTGATTATCGTGGCGTTTAAAATGCTTTTATTTTTGTCAGATATATCAGATATAAATGGTTCCGCGTGTTTGCATGGAGCTGCATCTGGTTAATCGTAACGCCGTATGTTTGGCGTCACGATTTGGAGGTGGAGAAAAATCTGTGGCAGGAAACGAGGAATTCAGGACATTGCTGCAGCCTGTCGACCGTAAAGATGAAGAAGGATTTTTCCGTGTTTGCATATATATATATATATATGTATATATATATATATATATATATATA
>NW_015151705.1:72785-74600 GCF_000732505.1 Cyprinodon variegatus
TTTTTAAGCTGGTTCTGGTTGTCTGATAAAAGGCCTGTTTAAGTTGATACTGATTGTTCCTTGTTCTTCTTCTCAGGGTCTGAAGCTGAAGGAGAAGCTAACTCCTGTCCTGAGTTTACTGACAGAAAGCTCTCGGGTTCACAGGGAAACTCGTCACTACTTACGACAAAAGGTCAGATTTTTGTTTTTCCCTACATCCATACCCCCCCCCAAACCTTTGCCTGATGTAATATGAAGAAGTCATCGAGTGAATCCAGAAGCTCTTTCCAAACTGATGAAAGAGATAGAAACCCAGTCAAACCAACCAGAGCCCCAACAAAAGCCACATCAGGCACTAAGTCGGGATTTTCTGGATATTTTGGCCAAAAGCAAACCAGTAACACATTAGTTGCCATGGTGATTTATGTGCATTTAACCCTGGTTCCCAGTTAGCATCCCACTGATCAGAAACCAGTCAAATTATTTATTTATTTTAGCATTTTTCTGGTAGACTGAAGCATTATTAACATTCAATGTGTAAATATCAGTTTGTGATTTAGCTGAATTTAGGGAACTTAAACAATGATTGATGATGCTGCAGCACAGGTAGAGGGAGAAGTGGCTTCAGCTGAGAGTTTCATTTGGTTCAGTAATTAGATTCTGTTGCAGCTCATTAATGATGAATTTTATTATATTTTTCCTGATTTATGTTCATGTTTGGTCGGTTTGCTTTTATCTACGCTACAGATTATTATGTAAGAAATGTGTTTGGAATGTAACTATAAAATTAGGGCAGCAACTAATGATTATTTTTGCAAATCAGTTCATCCGACGAGAATGAGTTTTTAGGAAATTAAACCAGATAAAACAGAAAGTTTCCTTTTTATAGATCTGGATGGAGAATAATAAAATATGAATACATTTTTTATCTAAAATGGAAAAATTGTATATATCTATTTTTTTTATAATTTTGATGTAATTGCTGCTCTAAGAGGTTCGCTCTGTCAGCTAAAGGCAGGTTTTAGAGTCTCTATACTCCGGTCAACAATTAATCAATTTCTAAATGAGTTGATGATGTCATTAATCGATTAATCTAATTGGATTTTTTTCAGCCATTTATAAAATACATGAAATGGGTTAAACAGAGTAACTGCAGCCCAGATGTCCAACTTGTATATTTAGGTTAATATTTTAAATGCTCAGTTCCTCTTCTAGTTTCTGTGCTTATGTATATAAAGTACATTTATTTTTCATCCCTTAAATGTATTATTTTGCTTTGTTTCATGATACAGAGAGAGAATATAAAATGTAAGAGTGGGTTTACCTCTGTTTACCTCTGCACATTTCTATATCTTCAAAAGAAAATACAGGATAAATCCACATATAACAGACATATTTAGACTATATTTGGTTAAATAGGCACAGATTAACCTTCTGTCTTAGTTCTAATGCAAACCTTTTCAAAGTGGAAAAAGGTCCTAATTCCACATTAATCAGAGCCGCTGATGAAATGAGCTAAAGACCAAAGTTGAAATCAAACCATTGACAGAACCACAGCTTAATGGCTGAACGGAGGATCTGTGTTGGGTTCAGAACTTTCATTAGTGGTCAGAAGCAGAGCTCATTTTCACCAAGAACTCTTATAAAGTAGGTCTTAAAAAAAAAACAGAAGATTTTAGATTTTTCTCTTTTGGACGTAAAAGTTTGTCCCAAAGTTCTTTAGAGCTCCTGGGAGGACCTTTAGTTTGAAAACGGAGGAAGCAGAGAGCTGATTGGCTGATCCACCACCTCAACAGGAAGAAACAACTTTTATAACCATCCGACTTTATCAGTGAT
>NW_015151705.1:76418-77343 GCF_000732505.1 Cyprinodon variegatus
ATGAAATAAGATCAGTATAATCATTTAGTTTGAGGAGCTGGGTTCAAGGTTCACAATAAAGGGGTTTTCTGCTCTATTCTGTTCTCTCCACATCACCATGCTGCCTCCACCATGTTGGCTGTTTGTTCTATATTCAGACACAGAGTTGAGTTTCGGTCCATCTGAGCAGAGCTTATCTTTGCCTTCTGCTATCCAGTCATCATCTGCTTCCTTCTCACCACAAACCTGTTTGTCTGATCTTAGCTGCTCCTCCAGGACCAGAGGTT
Source organism: Cyprinodon variegatus (assembly GCF_000732505.1). NCBI lineage: Eukaryota > Metazoa > Chordata > Actinopteri > Cyprinodontiformes > Cyprinodontidae > Cyprinodon > Cyprinodon variegatus. The sequence goes on from NW_015151705.1 coordinate 76,685, forward strand.
CTGCTTGCTGGAATCTCTGGTTACCTTTAGAGTAGTTCTGCTGTAGCTTTCTCTGATCCCACCATAGAATCAGAGGCCGAATGTTAACCCATGCTTGGAACCATGCGTCATTCAGAGCATCCACCTGCTGCTGTTGGTCCATCTCATACGGTCTCCATAGAGCTGTAAGCTGTTCCAGCTGTAAAACATGATGAATATTTTCCTGTCTCAGATTCTGCCTCCTCTGAGGGACGTGGCAGTCCGTCCCGAGCAGGACAATACGCTGAGAGGCCAGCTGGTCCGCCTGATGACCCACGTTGACACGGATGTAAAGGACTGTGCTGCTGAGCTGCTGTTTGTCCTCTGCAAAGAAAACGGTACAGTCCCACTTCTACAGCCCTGGGAGCTCCAGTGATCAGGTTCAGCATCAGCAGAAATGTTCATGTTGTTCTGCATCATGCAGCGTTTCTAATGAGACTCTAAAGACAACAAGCAGAACTTGGCTTGTTCCATTTAAAGTCCCTCTATAGGAAATAACCGTAGACAGAGAATCTACCCAGTGGTGGGCAGAAAAACAGTCACTCATCATGACAGTAGAAATTCTATTCAGTTTATTTCTATAGCTCCAATTCACATCATGTCATCTCAGGTCACTTTATAGAGACAAGTCAACCAGTCTT
>NW_015151705.1:79795-81509 GCF_000732505.1 Cyprinodon variegatus
TTTTCCACCTTAACACACTCTGATAGGTTTACAGGATAAATGTCAGTTTAATCCGTTATTGAATAAAGTGGTAAAAGTGGTGTTTGATTTTATTTCCTGTCATCCAGAGACCAAATCATTCAGCCGATGGGGGTGACAGCAGATGGCAGACTGGCTCCTCTGTGGGGCCAAATGAGAGGCTGCACAGAGGAGCTGGAGGAAGAGGAGGAAGAGGAGGAGGAAGAGGAGGAGGAGGAAGAGGAGGGGGAGGAAGAGGGGCAGGATTTGAATTCGAAGCCATAGGGGTCGAAGGACTAAGCAAGTTTTTCCGTATAGATTCAGAAATAAGTAAATCAAGGAGCTGCAGGATTCAGAGATTATTTAATCCCACTGAATTACAGAAGGTAATCCTGCAGTATGCTGCTGCTTCACACTCAAACTACTTCAGATTTTAATCCATAGTGATCCTTCTGTGATACGTGAAAGTGGGATAATGTGTCCAAATGAATGAACCATTACTGTGTAGAAATAATTCAATTAGATGAAAGAAGGAAGCTCTAGGTTTGTTTTCTATGTTCAGCATTGTAGGAAGTTTATCTGAGCTAACGGCTCTCTGTAGACTATGGATGGTATGCAGAACAAAACAATAAAATGACTCTAAGATGTTGGTTCCTGGTTTCTGTGTCTGCATCTCTGTTGTTGGAATTCAACTGGCCGTGTGTTCAGAGAACTGATCACGGTGGGATTATTCTGCACACGTACCCAATAAGTTCACCACTACTTCCATCAACAAAAATCAACCAGCAACAAATCAAACATGTTTCAGCTCAAAATGTTAAAAGACAGAGAGGAGGGGTCCAACCTGGACAGAGAGGCGGGGTCCACCCTGGACAGGTCTCCAGTCCATCGCAGGGCAACACAGAGACAAACAACCATTCACTCACACCTAAAGAGGATTTAGAGAAGCCAATGAACCTACCAGTCATGTTTTTGGACTGTGGGAGGAAGCCGGAGTACCCGGAGAGAACCCACGCATGCTCAGGGAGAACATGCACACTCTATGCAGAAAGACCCTGGGCCGGGGAATCAAACCCAGAACCTTCTTGCTGCAAGGCAGCAGTGCTACCCACTGCAGCACTGAACAGCCCTCAATGCAAATACAACATCATTTGGAAAATAATGTTTCATTAAATAATTTGCTTGGTTAGAAATCATTAAACTTAAGCTAATGGATTCTTAAACTTCAGCTATTGAGCTAGTAGCTAGCAGACGCAGTAGCTAGCAGACGCAGTAGCTAGCAGACGCAGTAGCTAGCAGACGCAGTAGCTAGCAGACATTAGGGGATTCATTTTAATGATTCTTTGCGAACATTTTGGTAATTAAATGTAATGAGAATACGAGAGAAAACACAAAGCTTTACATGAAATAAAGTTTGTTTTAGCTTTTTAAATGGCTCAGACCACAAACAGAAGATCTTTCTTCATCCATCCAGGAGTCCTGGTCATCTCTGGCGGCTCCACCTCAGCAGTCTCTAGCTGGAGCCCTAATTCTTCTTATTATTCTGGGCTGTCAGGGTATTTTGTTGTGCATCGGCTCTGTGATTGGTTCTTTTCAACCATAGGCCAGAGCAGAACAGATGAAGAATAAAACACCCAAACGAACCAGAAGGAGGGGCGGCTGTTTGATTAGCATCTGACCTGGAATGCGTGCAGGACGATGGACCTCCATGCTGCTT
>NW_015151705.1:82273-83762 GCF_000732505.1 Cyprinodon variegatus
TCAAATGGTTTGCTGCTGTCTGTTTGGACCTTTCTGAACATGTGCAGCAAATGGACTGATCCAATATGGTGGACACTGAAGGGGGGGGGCTGAGACACACTTAATATTATCAGCGTTCTGATGGCATTTTAGCCAAAGGATTTTGATCAACAACATAATTAATGAGCAGAAATATGGAATAGTTTTATTAACCATACATGGAAACAGAGTTTTATGGGGCCCCCAGGAACTTGGGGCCCTAAGCAACTGCCTAGAGTTGCCTGATGATAAATCCCCCCCCCGACGATGATGCCAGGAGGCAGATAGGTGGCTTACTGGTTCTATTCCTCCTCCCTGAATGAATGTGTGAGGGTAGCGTTGGTTCTTCTGAAACGCCGCTCAGTGACGGTTCTATAAACGCTCCCTCACCAGGACTAAGTCAAACACACGCCACACTTTTCAGTTTTTTAAATAACATTCTGTGTTGGTCTGTCTCCTAAAATCTAAATGAAATTCAATGAAAGTTGAAGCAGTGAAAAAGGAAGAAGCGTTTTCCTTCCTCTGATGTCAGAGACTAGATTTAATTGGGGATTGTCTTAGATTGCTAATTCCAGACTGACATAATCTGTTTAGACACCAGAGTCCTGGCTGTGGATTACTGCGCCGCAGCTCCGGCTCCATCCAACACAAACCGTTCCTGATAACGGGGAGAGAGAAGGAAAGCGGTGTGCTGGATGGAGGATCGGGAGGAAGTCGGGTTTTATGATGAGGAGGGTCTGACACAAAACGAGGAACGAAGAGGAGAGCAGGGGGGCGGAGGCTGGGACCATGAAGAAATGGTGGTGGACGGGGGGACGGAGGACTGGGACGGGTTCATTCACACAGGGACCGAATCGCTGCAGGCGGACGGGACCGCATGGAAACCTGGTGACCCGGTGACCCCCCAGCTAGTGTTACAGCTGAACAGTTACACAGAGGGTGAGACCCGGGGGGCTGGACAGGTTGGCTGATCAGGAATAAAAAATTATTAAACCCAATCAGTTAGAAGGAGCAGGAGGATTTAACCAGACATTTACGATTTAAATGATTGATGTAAAAATAGTCAATCACAGGAGCAGGAACCACAGGGGGGGCATAGATCATTTGCTTCCCTTCCTCAGGCAGAACTGAAGACCAGGTGATGACATCACTCCAGGAAGTAGACACGTCTCCACGGTCAAAGTCAGAAACAGGTTGGAAAGGAAAGCAAACAGATTCAGGGACGAGGCTCGAATGGGTGGTCAGAGAGAAATGGTCCTGATCCAGAACATCAGAGAGGGCGGCCATGAAGAGCGGAGCAGCATGTAAAGCAATCAGTGATGGTTACAGCTTCCAGCATCATGCTGCCACCACCATGCTAACAGCTGATTTAACGTTCTTAGGATGTGCTCTCTTCATCCTCTGACATGGGAGCTGGCTCGGAGCTCGTCTGCCTGGCTGTGTGTTTCCTGGACGGGGCCGCCTGTGGAGC
>NW_015151705.1:87189-88437 GCF_000732505.1 Cyprinodon variegatus
TATTGAAGATTTCCAGAGGACTTCACCATTGAAATTCACCAGAGCTATAGTGAAACTGACAATGCCCACGTGCATGGCAGCTGGATGCTGGAATCAGCGGCGCCTGGTGGAGTTTTCTCAAGGGGACACTATAAATTCAAAATAGATGTAAACCAGAAACCAATCAAACATATACTAAATTATCACAGCAGTATATTTATATGAATGCCAAAAACAAAAAAAACATTATAAAAACACTTAAAAAAAAAAGTCATTTCATGTATAGGTTTACTTTTTGTCCATAAATCTTTCCCTTCTGAGCCTTTGAAGTTAAATCTATTTTTCATGATCCAATATTGTTTCACAAACAAAAAAAAAATAATAATAATCAACCAGTTTAATAATGGAGAATCTATTAGTCAGCTTTTTATTTTTTTATATATAAAAAATTTATTTTCTGAGAATGTGTTTATTTAAGAGCAACTATGCAGATTATCAAACACCTAGAAAAAGTAGACTAGATTCTATTATTTTCCATGTGAATCCCAGATTGTTCATTCTTCTTTTCTACAAAGTGCTTTAAATCAGTCCTTGCTGTCTTTATCCAGGCTGGATCAGATCCTGACCTTTGGAAAGGAGGCAGGATAAAGCCTTAGCCTCGCTGCAGGCAGTTAGCCTAGCCTTGGAGCTAAACCAGGTCCTGGAAAAGGACGTTTCTTGCACAATTTCTCTCTCTCTCTCACTATCTCTCTCGCTCTCTCTCTCCAATCTGTCTCCAACTCCCGCGACTCGACCTGTCAATCACCCGCATAAAGTGCGCAGTGGCAGGAGGTGGTCAGCAAATACACCTCCTATACCTTTGTATTGCAGACGAGCTACTATGCATGGACAACTTTTAACGAGAGTCAATGGGCAAAGATTTTTGCGCCCTATGGTGGAAATACATCCCCAAAAAATGGAATGACACTTTACTAGTCATTAAAGATTAAATATATATCTTGCACATCTAAAAATTAGAGTCATATATTTCGAAATATTCCAAATTTTAAATAAAAATTAAATCAGATTTTTATTTTTTATTTTTATGTCTTAATCAGGGTCATTTGGTGGGTAGCATCCTCTATTGGCCAGCCACCGCTGATTGTAATACATCGGGTAAAAGTGAAATGAATTCAGAGTTATTCCACCTTTCTGATTCCTGATCCTCCACGGACGGGTTGGTCGTTGGATCGCCAACTTGAAGAGGGAGGATTTGCCATCGAACTTCTG
>NW_015151705.1:90507-91768 GCF_000732505.1 Cyprinodon variegatus
ACCAAGACTTTCGCGACCCCCATGCAGTACCTCCGCGGACCCCCTAGGGGTCACGGACCCCCTGTTGAAGACCTCTGATCTAAATAAACCTCTAGATGTTCTTTTTGCTTCCATGTCCTCACTGGTTCTGATTGCCGATAATACAGCTGCTAACTTTCCAAACTGCTGCTGAAATGATCGATTCGTTTGGAAATGAGCTTCAAAGTCCGGCTCTTCTCTCTTTCATACTGAGACCGATTCCCAATCCTCCACCTGCTGAACCCACAGCAGCTTTTGCTCCTCAGTCCAGTTTGCTTTTTGTTGTTTTTTTAACCACTTTTCTCCATATTTCAATGTTTCTCCAAATCAAACCTCTTTATTCCAGCAGCCAATCAGAGCAAAGCACTGACAGGCGAGGCCACATTTATATAAACAGATCAGGAGCATGATGCAGATGGCGAGTAGGTCCAAACATTTTGATGATGATGATGAAGTTTCATCATCATAACAGTCATTGATTGGATCAGATCCTTACATCTTTCTCTCATTATTCAATATTTGATTTTCATTTTTATTTTGTTATTTTCTGCATCAGCCAATCACATCACAGCTGTGAGAAGACAGCATCACCCCTAGCAACAGGGTCAGCCACACCTCCTCACCAGGCGCTCCAAGTCCCTCTGAGTGAGACGGGATCCCTCTGAAGGTCCAAGCTCTGAGAGACTCTGATGATTTATTTAGGATCGGATGAATAACGGCTCTTTAAGTTTTAGGAGTTTGTACATTTGTTTACAAGACAAAAAATATATAAAATTACTGTAAAAGTATAAAAAAGCTACAATCGGGAAGAAAAAGAACATGAAATAAAATCAGACTTAAGAACAACTTATTTAAAACATTTAAAAAGCCTTTAAAACAGATTTAATCTTGTAAAACCAATTTTATTACACAGTAATCTTCTCAATTACTACATTTCAAAGTCCAAAGCAAGTATCTGTTTTTTGTAAACAACATAATATTTACACAATGAAATGTAAGTGAAATTACCGTTCTGTTAGAAAATGACATTTTCTCTTTTTTATTTAAGAGACGAGAGATATTTTTTATTCTAACCACCACAGCTGAGGTTTGTTTATTGCAAGTCATTCAATAAAAACATCCCTTCTTCCAGAGACCGATAAAAAGCTAGGATTAGTCTGTGAAGCCTGGATTGGAGCAAAAACTTCTGTCTTTATATTTCATCCGTCTGAAAACGAGTCAGAAAATCTGAGTCTAAAGCCGG
>NW_015151705.1:93628-98873 GCF_000732505.1 Cyprinodon variegatus
TGCCTGCTGTGGTGCCTAAGTTGCTCTGGGGTCTGTTGACGCCCATGCTGGCACTGGGGCCATTGGTATTTACATTATCCTGCAGGTACTGCCCCCTAGAGGAGACAAAGTAGGGGGGTGGAGGGAGGCTGGGGAAGGGGAGTATGTGTCCTTGTCTTAGTGTTCTGAAAGCTGGCTGAATGCAGGCGTGGGTTAGACTTCCCCATGTGGGGGGGAGGAGGCGGCCTGGCGGGTTTAGTAGGGGGGGAAAGCAGTTTATTTAAAACCTATCCTCCCCATGGTTTTAAATATACAGGAGTCCAACAGTACAGCAGGTGGGAAACAGTCACCTGTGGTGTGGATCTGCCTTACTGCCCTGACCAAGTGTGTTGCCTATGCCTGCAGTCAGGTGGGGGGACACTGAGGGGGGTGTGGCACCTGGGCTCGGGTGGCTGGTGGGCCATACTCAGCCTACAGGAGGGGGGGATACCTTGGTGCTGATTGCCTGGCAGCCACGGGTATGAGACGACCATATGGATGCTGGGAACTGGATAGAACCGGATTGGATGATCATCTATAGTTTATACCAAGCAGCTCATTTAGATCAGACCCCCACCCAGAGAGCTTCCTGCCTTCCATTTTCTCCTCTTCCTGCTTTCGACCCATCATCCCCTTTTCTTCCCATTTCTCCTTTTTCATTTTATTCAGACAATAAAGTCATTAAATCAGACTTGTTTTTGCAGAAGTCCTTTCGAGTGAAATCCGTGTTAATCAGTAAACATCAAAATGACAACAAAGTATAATCGACTCCGTTAACATCTTTAAGAAATGTTATTATATGTGACTGTCGTGTAATAATTTAAATCTCAGATCTATTTTTGTTCATTTAGTAAAATGAAGGATGAGATTTTCTTTTAGGTTGGAAAAGTAAAGACGCATAATTATAAAAGGCAGATTAATACTGTAAGAGCAGCAGAGTTCAGAACCTTCACTGTCTCGTTGGTTTTAGTTTAACACTAGTGTGTTTTTTCTATTAACTATAGAATATTTAACAATCTGAACTTTTTATAGCGATCTGGAGACTTTGTGAGAAACTGCAGATTATTTGTAAGGTTTGATCTACCAGTCAGGTTACCTCTGTACTGCGGGCGGAGGGCACGGTTGTTGGGGCAGTCACGGCCCTGCTTGTTGAAGTTAATGTTGGTCCGAATGCAGCGCTGCAGCAAAGGCTGCGCGGGCCGCGTGTTGTCGCTCATACTCAGAAAGATCTTATACGGCTCATTCTGGCTGAGAAGGCGCAGAGAGTGCATCTGTGGGAACAGATTGAAGATTAACCAGTTAATGACATTAATCACCATTAAGTACAATTTAGAAAGTGTGCTAGAAACAAGGACTAAATTACACAGTTTTTATTTTAAAAAAGGAATTTTAAAACTTCAAAATAGAAAAATAAAGTTCAATTTAATTCAGTGTATATCTATAGCGCTAATTCAGAACACATGTCAATATGCAGCACTGACACTATCAATGGCTCCTTTCCTTAAAAACCACCGTTGCAAGTTGGGAGAAAACGTACCGTGGTTGGCCAAGTCATGTGACCTGGACGAACGCCCCCTGGCCCTACACTGGAGCTCTGCCTCCGGTCCTCCACGCGGCGCGGCCTGTAACGGCCGTCCAGCCTGTCCCACCGGAGCTCTCCAGAGTACAGCAGTGTTTTTAACCCTCCAAGCTGAACCTAGACGCCTGGCGCCGCCCCCAATATAAAGACATGGAGGCTGGCTGGCTTACTGTTGACTATTGCAGCCGTACTGGAGAGCTTGTGGCTATTAAGGGATTTAGATATGAAAGTTACATGTATAGCGCCCCTAATGGCCAAAAGTTAAACTTTGTGCCTTTAAAGTAGTTTAGTCCAACTTTTATTACTGTTTTTGCCTAAAAGATAAGAAGTTTAGAGTAAAATATTCAGAGCAGAGAGAGAACAAAAGGATTGACTGAAATGTAAATTTATCGCAATCAAAGCCTCCTTTACGCCCATCGAATGGACAGCCAAGTCAAGGCCATTGATGATGTCAGTCACTGAATTCTCCCCATTGAAGCATCCTGTGACTGGCTGCCAGAGGCTTACAGTTCGAATGGCAAACCAAGCAACCTGGAAACACCAGCATCAGACAATTTGGCATCAAAAAGGGAGACAAACAAGGTGCTGAAAGGGTGAGGTTCTCAACAGGAGGAAGGAATGTTCTTAGTTTTCTCTAATGGCCTTTATTCTGCAATATTTGAAAGAATGCAGACATGAGAGGGGAGAGACATTCAGCAAAGGTCAGCAGGACGAGGACTCGAACCTGTGACAGCTGGGTCATGCACTCTACCTCCAAACCACAGAAACACCTCAAAGAAGAAACTTCCATTGATTTTTATTCACAGATTAACAGTAAACTGAGATGTGAGGGAATGTTTAGTCTATGATTAAATATAACCTGCTGGTTTTAGCTTCAACAAAAGGAAAATAACTGTAAAAACTATAAGCCTGTTTCTCTACTTCCACAGGTTTCCAAGATTCAAGATTTTTATTTTATTTTACTAGTAGATTGGAGAACTTTAATGATAAAAATAAACTGATTTCTGAAAGTCAGTATGGATGTAGATCACAAATAGTTCCAATCTTTGGCATGAATGTAATGAATAGAGATAATCGGCAGAGGCTCGCATGACAAAGTTGAATGGCTGGACATTGCTTATGGTGTCCTCCAGGTGTCTTTATTGGGACAATAATGTTTATTCTCTACATAAAAGACATGTTAAGTTTCACATCTATGCCAGTTTGTTTTGTCTGCAGACATTGTACAGGTGAGAGTTTACAGCAGCTCCTGGACGATATACCACTAGAGATGAACTAACTAACAAATGGGTCCCAGAAAAAAACACAAATTTCCTTAAATTTGTAGAAAAACTATTAATAAATTTAGGAAATTATGAAGAAAATACAGATGAGAACCTTCAAATAGACGCGGTAGAGTTGTGATTATTGGCTACAAGACCTGCTGAAAGCCTCATGTCATTCCTATCAGACTGAACTATCTATCGTTGCATAGACGTCTTGGGTAACACCTACAGGACCACAGAACAGGCTTGGATCAGAGGCAACCATTTAAAAAAAAGGTGTGATAATGATTCTGTTATTTCTGCCGTACTAAAGTCATCCGTATTTGGAGTGCTGATGTTTTAAGCACCTGGGGGCCCGTTCTCCTCAACACACTGATCCAAGGTCATTTAAATTAGTGTTGCTTCGTTGTGTAAGTTTGCCAAAACAATGTGGGACTCGGTAATTTTCTCTGGTCCCTCCCTGATCTGACCAGTCGTCATTCAACCGCTGGTTGTCTAGGTGGTGTCCTGAAAACAACCTGGGCTACATTAATAATTGGCAATCCTTTTGGGGAAAGCCTGGTCTGATTCGGAGAGACGGCATCCATCCCACTTTGGATGGTGCAGCTCTTCTTTCTAGGAATCTGGCCACATTTATTAGTCCTCCAAAACCCTGACCCCCCAGGGTGCAGACCAGGAAGCAGAGTCCTAGTTTAACAGACCTCTCTGCAGCTTCTCTACTGTTACCCACTCTTTACTCCATCCAGACAGTGTCTTGTCAACGACCCAAATCCTGAGCTATCTCTATAGTTACAGTATGTTGCTATAGGCTTAGAATGCTGGAGGACAAAGGGACCCTTCTCATCTCTATTCTCCCATTCTGCAGTATTTGTTAGTTCAATCTGTAACGTTGCTGGTGAAGATTCTAAGTCATCCACGTCATAGTCTAAAGACCTTTTGCTTCCCATCCAGGAAGCTTTTTCAATAAAAAAATGTCAGAAAAAGCATTTAGTTCAAGGCTTTTTAGAGTGGACCAAAAACAAAGCCTTATTTTGGCTTAAAATTTGTTACCGGTTCAGTTCATAATTTCTTTAGGGTTTCAGCAACAGAATCTTATGCTGCTCATTTGATTCTTAGATGTTTATCTGTCCTGACCTGAAGACGTTAATCCTACCTGCATCTGTGTCACATAAACTGGCTTGTTGATGATGATCCAAGTGGAGGTCTCATAGCAGGGAGGGACCGTTATGGAGCCCTCGTAGGTGATGTAGCGGATAGTGTCGGGGTAAAGGTCTGCTATGTTCAGGCCCATCAGTAGGAATGCATCATCTAAAAAAGAAGACAAAATCGTTTTAGTTGAAATTTCAATCTTTCAGCTACATTAACCCAACTTTCCTGCCACCTTTAGATATTTTGGTCTTGCAACACACCTGAATCAAAAAGCTGCAGTCAAGGTATTCAGGGTCCTAAAAAGGACCTAACTAACTTTTAAATGAGATGAAATTGTCCAGAGATATTCCAAACAAAATTTATTTTTGTTTTATACTTGTGTAAAACAAAATGACAAATAAAATCTGTCTAAGTCTAAGTATCTGCTGATGAAGATTCTCAGTCAGCTGATTGGTTACTAATCTCAGTGAGTCTTTCCTTATTCTTAGTTTTGTTTTGTTGCACCTGTTGATAGTTGAAGTAGAAGACGTGCTTCTCTGAAGTTTTGGTCAGGTTTTATCATCTAGATGTGGTGTTCATCCTGTTAGAAGTATTTATTTTTATTTATTTATTTAAATCTGGGTTGGATTGTTTGTTCTTTGGCTTTGCTCCTTTCAAGGCTCAGAACAGAGGATCCCGCTAATGAAGGCAGACAAATTTCTAAAAAAGGCTTTTATTAAAAACAGGATCTGCAGCTAAGAGCAAGGATGTCAAAGACAGAAACCTCTGGCTTTGAAGTTCAGTCTGTGCCCAGAAGAAGAGGTGGATTCCAGCGAATGGCTGCCGACACCATGCGGCGAACACTGCCTAGAGAGTCCCAGATACTGAAGCCTTGAAAACTGCAGAACTGGAAGGAGATCAGATCCAAACGGATGAAGGAAGGGGGGATAATCCCGAAGGCAAAGTCAACACCAGTGTTTATGAGGTTCACAGGAGTCTGGGCCAGATGATCAGAGATCCGAAGGCTTACTGAACGGAAATTAAGGTCGATGTCAAGAAGCAGATCCAGGTTTGTTCAACAGGCAGAATCGAGCAGGAGGCCAAAGACAGGTCAGGCAAACAGATAAGAACGGAAACAGGCAGGCAAAGACTAGGGTGTTGTTAGGAATCCGGACTCGATGCAATCAGCTGGTTTTCCTTAGATAGAAAACTTTGAATCAATCTGACTGGATGATCTGGTTGAACTGGAAAGTGA
>NW_015151705.1:98883-101288 GCF_000732505.1 Cyprinodon variegatus
ATGACATGATGTGAATTGGAGCTATAGAAATAAACTAAATAGAAGTGAAATGTCCAACCATCAGCTTGGGACTGCAGCTTAAAAAGCATTTTCTAAATGAAATCTATGGCCATAATGGTTGTCCATGTTGGGAAGGCCTCTGATTTTCCCATTGAGGTGTAAAAGATTGATTTCTGTAAAACATCGGTTGCAGATGATGCTGCCAACATTTTTACAAGAAGTCATCAACTGATGGGCAATTATTTATTTATTGGGTAAGATTGGTTTTCTTTGTATTAAGTAACAGTGAAAACATTTGAACCCTTGCATATTCAACTTATTTTTCTGATCATGTAGATTTAGAGATGAAATTAAAAAAAGTTAAAACAGAAGAAAAAGGTAAAGAGTCAAACTTTCCTTTACAATCTGCACCGTCCTCACATGACGCTGGTGAAGGCTTATTAAGGAGGATTGATCAGAACAATTATAACAATCTAAACCTTCTGTAATCATTTAGCTTTTAAATTTTAGATTGCTGGATGTTGGATCCAGCGACCAGAGTCTGTAAAATACCAGAGCAGTAGAACCAGACAGAAGTGGGATGAGACTACGTGTCTGTCCTGCTGGATTGGAAAATGTAACTATCTAAAAAGGAAGGTAAACAACAGAGACCCTGGGATTCAAGCCATGAGGGCCGACCAGTCAGCCTAAGGGTTAATCCCTTGGCCAACGAGTCACGGCACATGATCAGTCAGAGGCAGAGTGACAGGACCCTCCTCTGCACCCACAACCACATTGTCATGTTCCATGCTGGCTGCCATTTAGGAAACCATGGACCGTTTACCTGCATGGCACATGGATCCTGGGGCCTGGGCGGGATTGAATCCCCAGACTCCCAGGTGAAAGTCGTGCACGCTGACCGGTCAGCCAATGGGATAATTTATTGGTCTAAGTTGCCACATAAAGAAAGGAGACTCCATGGTGGTGGATTATATCAGGCTGAAGGTCGACCTCCTGATCAAACACCTCTGGACTCAGAGCTTTACTGGTTTTGTGCGTTTGGAGCATAGCTTCCAGGGCAGTGGACTCAGGACAACGCAGGATGAGCTTCAATAGTTATTATTAAATCAGACTGATCTGCAGGTAAGATCAGGAAAAATGAAGGACTCTTAGCAAACAGGTTGAAGTTTGGCTTAATCTAAAGTGAAGAAGACCTTCTGGCAAGAGAAAAACTTTTAATAAGAAATGTTCCTTGGACCCTCTACCAACCAGACTGTTGAACACAATGTGTATTTTGGATTGAGAGGAAAGGATCATTGCTGACGACTGTATGTCAGAGAAACCGCAGCAGTCTTACGTTTGTAGTTAATTCTGGTGATGGTGTCTCTGTTGAGCATTCGGTTGAGGAAGGAGTTAGAGTTCTCTGAGAGCTGCAATGGTAGAAAAAGGAGTCAAACACAAATGCAACACAGATATTTTGACTAAAGACTGTATGTGCTGCGGAGCTGAATCATCCTGAGCTTCCTGGTCAGGTCTGTTGTTTTACAATGAAAACTTTCAAAGGGAAAATCCAACCTTGATGAAGATGGAGACCACAGCAATGCCATGGGGGCTCTTAGCTGCCTCGCTGTAGTTGGCGTACAGATCTTGATTATAATGGATCAGTTGGACCTGAAACACAAACAGAACGAGAGCTAGCAGAACCCATAGGTTCATGATCCATGTGTTCTGTTCTCCATTATTTACAGAAACCAATGTTGCTATCAGGGGTTCAAGAAAAACTGGACTGAGATGATTTTCTTTGGTAACACTGACTGCCAGGCAGGATGCTGCTGTTGGCCTTCATTTGGTCGCTACGCTGTTAGAAAATATGGACACTGGATGATGGATGGACAAGGACTCTGTCTTACCTCTCCAGGAAAGCCTTGTCCATTTAGGAGGTGCTCTGAACCGAGAGCATCTTCACTCCCAAAGTGGAGACGGACCTCTTCCAGTCGGTAGCTGTAACTCAGAGGTCCTCCAGAGATGTTAACCAGATGTGTTTTGTCTGGCCGCAGTGACACATGCTTCCCTGTGTTGTACATAGTTCCACCCATCTGGAAAAAAGACCAAGAAAATAGAAAGTCAGTAAATCTACTGCAAAAGATGAAGCCCAGATATCTGCTCTATCCACAAATCAAGGAGGAAACAAAGAGATTAAAAGCAGCCTAGCATTCTAGCCTCTAAGAAATGATAGAAACTAAGGTCTGTTACCTCCATCTTTGATCACAATGATGCTGCCAGTGCCAGAAAATTCCCCAGGGTTCAAATATCTTTGATAAAACTACATAAAACACTTTCTGTCCAGGGGTGATGCTGAGAAACTAGTCCATGCATTTGTTACTTCAAGGCTGGACTATTGTAATTCTTTACTATCAGGAAGTCCA
>NW_015151705.1:102348-104964 GCF_000732505.1 Cyprinodon variegatus
TCTATAGAGACAGCTGCCCCTCAACACGTAGAAGAGGTTCAGAGATGGTTTCAGGCCTTTGGAAATCCATCATCCTTTGACTAATAGACCTTTCATGACTTCTGATGGAATCAGAATGATTAATTATTTCTTTATGAAAAATGCTACAAAACTGCTGGACAGACTTTCCAGGCCTCAAAGCTGAACTTGGCACAATTAGAGATGAAAAAACAGGAAGTTACCTGCTGGACTTCAGTCAACGTTTGAAGCAAACAGGATTGTTTTTAGCGAATCCAAGTCGCTAAGAGACAGAAGGATCTAAATGTAAAATGGGTGACAATGAATGACTCTCATGCAGAGCTACGCCTTGCCAACATTTAAAGACCATCAGCGATCTCTGAACGGATTCATCGCACATTACGACAGCACCGCGTCTCTATTGCTGGAAATAAAGGAGGAGAGGAATAGAAGTTCAGCGTGGTTCCCACATGGCACCACTGGGGCATAAGATTAGACGATTACTCAGCAGCCTGGGATCTACGCACAAAAGAAAGCATGTGGTTGAATGAAAAGAGGCGAGGATTTAGATTCTAAAAATGGGTGCGTGATTATCACACCTATCAAATGAGCCAGCATGCATTTAAAAAAACATTGGCTTCATGGTTTACTGAGCTGCATGGAACAGACTATAGAGAGACACAGAAAATCATCTCTAAAGTAGTTAAATAGTGAACGTTTTCACCCCAGTTTAGTCAAATGCACAAAAAAGGAGACTTTTTTTATATGGAAGAGGATTAGGCAGAAAAAAGAACTTTAAGAGCATCCGGCTGTAGCCATGTCTGTTTTAGAGACTAGCTCTCTGTCTTTAATCACCTTCTGCTGATAATGAAACAACATCATATATTCCATCATTTTCCACCATGTGTTACTGGCCCTCCTAAAAAACTCACATCTCTGTCAGTGAAGCTGAGTGACCCCCCATCTCTTCCCAGAGACGGGGGGTCTGGAGTCATCAAGTCATCTCTATGTCATGTATTTGTTCTGACCAGGTGAGTCCAATCTGCCCAGGTGGTTCAGTGGCTGGGTGGATCAAATACACCACAAAGAGATGACTTGTTGACTCCAGACCCCCAGCTGGATCTGAAGAACTGCACAGGGAGAGTATATATGGGAGACAGAAAAAAGACTGGGGTGATCAGCTGATAGGGAGCAGGTGTGGATGGAAGAGACTAGAAGGGAGCTAGAGGAAAGGAGACAGGCACAAGGTGGCGCCAGAGACTAACTAAAGACTGGGCTTTAGTTAGTCTAAAGACTCAAAGTCATAAAAGTGGAGAAGGAGACACTGAGCACTTTGCAAAGGAAAGGATTCACGTTGACGTCCAAACGGAGCTGCTCATCATCCAGCCTCTGCCTCATAGAGCATCACAGAGAATCATTATCAGAACTAAACTGGTTTATTTCTCTATCAAAGCACCAATTACATCACGATAAATGTTAACAAAGCTCTTTAAAAAGAAACCTTAGATTAATGAGGACGGAGCCGTGGGGGGGTTTCAAACAGGAGATCATATTCTGTGGTGGCTGGATGTTAGCCTCATGTCTGACTCTAAACATCTAACATTTCATCAACAGTTAACTCTTTATTCCCATCACAACTTAGAGACGCGTCCAGAGAGCCTGGATGCAACAGAGCTGATGCCCGTCCCACAGAGGCGGAGCTAGGTGGGGGGCCAGGGGTGGCCCCCCACCTAGCTCCGCCTCTGTCCATCCCTGTGGCCCCCCCGACCATTTTCTCTCTCTAATACAGAGGGTGGCAGCAATAATACTCTCAAGAGGAATATTCTAAACATTTTCATTTTTTCATATATTAGCAATTACTTGACAACATAAACTCTGTGGTTAATTATGCTCATCAATATACTAACATTAAAGATGATAAACACAGAATTAATTCTCTTCTTAGAACTAGATTTTTAGTTATTTGTGGTAAAGAGAAAATTATGTGTCTCTTTAAGTCATCTAGGAGTCTTTAGTGAAATTATAAATAAATTAGTATTTTAAGAAAAACGTATTAAAACATCAATTCATGTAGATATTAGTACATTTAAATATCAATGTTATACCGACGGATTATTGATAAAAGTAGGTAAATAATGAGAATAAATAAGATGTTCGCCCCAGAATTCAAACCTGAAAGAATTTTATCTTTTAATTTAGACACCATGGATGTCTAAATATATGCATTTATTTGTTAGCAAAGGCTGTAGGAAAGTAAAATTAGTCTTTATTTTTGAAAATTTGGACGTAAATTTTTCTGTTGGAACAGAGTAGATTGACCCTGAGGTTCTGATGCTGATCCACTTTCGCTCCCCCCTCAGTTATTGCCTGGCCACCCTTATAAAAAATTTCTGGCTCCGCCTCTGCTGTCACACCAACAGGGGAAATGTGTTTGCCTGCTCCTCAACATTCAGCCTATTAAACATTCCCATCTGATCCTCCGATCGTTGTCACTGGATCTGTGAAAACTGTAAACAGCTTTCAGATGTTGTTCCTTCTTCTGGTGGAGCTGGAACTTTGATGCAAACGTGAAGCAGGGAGATGATATCAGCTCTACAGCGGGGGTAAAACAATGCATTT
>NW_015151705.1:106958-109401 GCF_000732505.1 Cyprinodon variegatus
GCATAAGTTTATGACAACCACCCATTTCATCATTCATTTTAATGCTGGTGAAGATCTCAGCCATCCAGGTCAGAGTCATTCCAAAAAAGTAAAAAAAAAAAAAACAATCCACTGGACTTTGTTTCCAAGTTTGAAAACGTTTCTCTTCCCATCCAGGAAAGTTTTGTCTTCCTGGATGGGACGTCTGGGGCTGCACTCGAACATCCGCTTTAATTCAGAACAAACCTGAACTATTTGTTGACCTTTAAGCAGCGGCGGCTGGCTCCCTAGATGTGGAGGGGAAAAGTTATAAATAATATATATATATTTAAAACATATTATCAATGTCAGTTTAATTAATAGTATGTGGCTTCATGTATATAAATTAAAACAACACTTCATTCAACAAAGCATTTCCACCAACGGAACGCATCATTCCTCTGGGCACTCATTCAAAGCGCCTCTGAAGGTGCCGTGATGTGGGCGCTGATGGTTGGGTTTGTTCCTTCGCTCCTGCTCACCTGTCTGATTGGTCCAGTGTCTGATTAGCGCCCATCGTTTCCACCTAGTTCCTCTGATATCTGTGTTGTTTTCTTTTCTTCCATCAGCGTCAGGTTATTTGAGCAGTTTGGTGAGATTAACGGAATCTTGTTCCGTTTTCCTGTTTCTGCCCTGCGGATCCCGAGTCCCCCCCCCCGTCTGGTCTGTTAGTCTCATCTGTTATGGACTAATTCCTGGATTCTACCGGCTTCTGAACTTGGACCTGTCTTCTAACTCCAGCTTTGGATTTCAAGGACATTGTTGCTGCTCGGTGTCGACTGGGGCCTGCTCTGCTCTCTCTCTCTGGGGGGGCGGCCCGCCGCAAGCTGGGGAGTAACCTCCCATTGGGATTCTACTCTTTCCTCTGGGATCGAACTGAACTTTGAATCAGGTCACTGGCTTTGCTCCTAGTCATTATCAGCTTGACAACCCAGTCACTGACCTGCATTTCCTATCCCTGCAGAGTAGGGGTGTGCAAAATTATCGTCACTAGAAGGACGATGGTGGAAAACATCCATGTAAAGCCCCAAATAAATTTAACGCAGCAAACCGAGGATAAGGCTAAATCCTACAACCGGACTTTTACCAGGAGCTGGTTCCAGCGTAAGTCGTGGTTAAATAAACACATTTTTAGAAAATAAATAGTTTTTATATATATAAAAAATGATAAAGCTGACCTATAGATTCTCCATTATTAAGCGGGTAGATAATTTCTTCAGGTTTGTGACTCAATATTAGACCAAGGAAAACACAGATTTTTAAGCGAAACACTTCACACAGACTCAAAAGATCAAGATTTAGTGACAAAAAGTAAACCTGGACATGAAATTAGGTTTTTATAAAGTGTTTGTATCATATTTTTGGTTTTTGGCATTCATATAAATATAGCAGGTGTGATATCTTAGTACTTTTGATTGTGATTTGTTTTCGGTATACGTCTATTCTGAATTTATATTTTTTACGTTTTACTGAAATGTGGCGGCAGGATCACATCTCTGACTGCACTGTCTCTCTGCAAGGTTCTCTGACTGTATGAGCAGAGATTTTCCACCCTGATCATTGCAGAGATTGTTCCTCTCTAAATAACCCTTTAAAACCTCCTCCTGACTCCTCATTGTTCTCTGCATGTTGGTCCAATCCATACATAACACCATGGCAGAAACCTCTGGTCAAACTGACCCAGCAGAACAACAAGAACAGCTACCAACCAATGAATCGGCGCTCTGAGCTGTCCTGGAGCAGCAAAGGGAAACAAGGGAACATATGGAACAGATGACTTCTAATATGCACAACTCTCAGATTAACGGTTGTCCTCTCCTCCAGATGGCAGCATAAGTCCCCTGCTCTCTCAGCGCATTCCTGTGACATCACTTCCCCAAGCCAGGAAAATTTCTCTGGGGAAGAAAATCCTGCAGAGATTTCCTCCTGCATTGCTTCCTTGTGTTGATGTTAAAATGGCATTATTGTAGGACTTCTCCTTGGAAAGCCTTTAAGCATGGCTGAAGCTCAATTTTCTGATCCCAGGGAGCTTTGATGAATCCATCAAAGAAGTCAAACTTTTCCTCTGCATTGTGTTCACAGCGCTGTGTTCTGGGTTGGGTTTGGGTTTGTTCTGTTTTCCCACCTTCATTTTCAGGGTGTGTCAGGCAGGTTCAGCTGCCAGCTGGCATCATCAGCTGCAGTCAAGGAAGCTGTATTTAGAGGAGGAGATTCCATAACGCAGACAAGAGATGGTCACCTAATACCAGTGGTAACTGGTCTCCTAGTTGAAAACTTCCTGGTCGTAGCTGTCGTGTTTTTATGATTCGGTGTAGCTCCTGCTGAAGGTTGGTCCTCGGTTACGTCTCCCTTAGTGTCTGCCTGGTCCTTCACTCAGCGACTCTTTCCACTCCAACCAACAGCTTCTGTAACCCAGGTGTTACTG
>NW_015151705.1:110311-114087 GCF_000732505.1 Cyprinodon variegatus
GTAGCTCCTGCTGAAGGTTGGTCCTCGGTTACGTCTCCCTTAGTGTCTGCCTGGTCCTTCACTCAGCGACTCTTTCCACTCCAACCAACAGCTTCTGTAACCCAGGTGTTACTGGGAGTTTGCTTGTTTTTTTAGTTAAAAAGGAACATTCTGTTAAGACATCAAAGGGCTTATATAATTCATAACTCCTGTATTTTACAGTTGGTTTATTTTCATGTGCGATGCATTTAAATATTTTGCAGAGATTTACTTTACCTGTTCTTGATTTCAAAGAGCAAGAAACAGAAAAAGGATAAAATGGTTATAAGTGTGCTGTATAGACCTGTGGGAATGAGTTAAAGATGTCATGCATGCCAGAGGGACATTTCATTGGGTGGGAATGCAACGGAGGAACGGGGGAGAAGGGTGGAGAAAAAGAGGCAGGAGACGGAAAGAGAGAGGGACTCGTTTTGTTTTCCCTGTGGGGGGGCGGTCCGGTTCTTCTCTGGGAGGTAAGAGGAAAAATAAGGGAGAAAGAGAGACAGTTTGCTCGGAGGGAGAAAACTGTGCCGGAGAGCCACTGGAGTTAATACCGAATGGGCGGGGCATGTTGAAGGGACATAGTTGCATTGAGTGTTTTAGTTCATAGTTTGAACATTCGCCGGGTTTATAAGCCTCAACGCAGCTCGAGGGCAGGCCGAGAAAAGTTAGCCCCTGCCAGATGCAGCTCGGAGCTACTCAGTTAGCGCCCTGGTTCCCGAACAGCCAGTGGTTCCACTGAAGTAGCCGGCGTGGGAGCAACGCTGCCCGGATAGCGCCCTGGTGACCAGGATACCCAGAGGTTCCCCCGGCAACGAGGGGGGGACTTCATCAGCCACCGGACGGACATCTTGTGCGGTTCGCACACAGGTTTTTTTTTCTTTCGCTGGAAGACAGGGACTACGGTACAGTCAGTAAAGGACATTTGGAAACAGATTATTTCTTCAGTTTACACAGATAACAGGCCTGCAACCGTTTATTTTGGGGGATATTTTCTTTTATGTTCCGGCTATTTTGTTTAGTACCAGCGCAGGTGTTTCGAAGTATTTGTTCTAGTGTGGCCACATGGTTTGTCTGTCATTTTTAGAGGTTATTTGCCCTTAGCGGCTGAGGAGTACTTTTTATTACTGTGAGGGGGGGGTTTACTGGGGAATTACCGTTTGTGTTGTTCGGAGTGTTTAAAATAAATGCTTCATTTGAAATATATATCTGAGTTTTGACCACTCACTGAATAGTTCCATAGTTTGAGGTATAGCTACAGTGAGAACCCCACCACACTTAAGTGATCATAGGACATGATTCGGGTTACACTTCCTTACTGGATCTTCTACAAACGAACGCACCTGCCTGTCCAGCCTCCAAACCTCCTAATACATAAAACATTGGATCGCTCCATGGATGACTTTTCTCCTCTTATCTTATTCCATCTCGGTGATACTGCTGCCTCACCCCCTCAGACTGCCTCCAAGCCCAGCGCAGTAAGTCCGCCATCTCTGTTCATCTTATTATCAGTTGGAACTCGTACTCATCATTGGACTTCCTGCTGCTCTCAACTTCCAGCCTGAGCTTGAATAGCAAACTTTTTAAGTAATCTAATTTCTGCTGTCCTAATTCAAATCATGTCACCAATCATAGAGCTCTACTCGCAGCATTGGGCTGGAACCACTTTCCATAGATCAGTCTCCTTCTCCCACCTCCATTCTAGATTAATCTGTCCACACCTGCTTCCAATCTGCTAACCATCGTGTGTTTTCCCTCTCATGGTTTTCTGTGTTTTTGTTTCTGTTAACAATAATAATTTAATTTAGTAATATACCATAAATTAATTTAATAATAATTATTGAACTTAATTGATCTCACACTGGAGAAATTCCCTCTCTACATTTACCTCATCCCCTTGGGGAGCAGTGGGCTGCCATGTGCGGTGCCAGGGGAGCAGTGTGGGGTTTAGGGTCTTGCTCAAGGACCCAGAGTGGAGGCTGTGGGGATCGAACCGGGTACGGACAACCTTCTCAGAGCACAAGCGCACTGCTCTAACCACTAGGCCACCGCTCCCCCTAAACACTCCCCACTGCCATAAAACAAAAATCTCACCATCAGAGCCTGACTGCTGCAGACAGGCTATCGTTAGCCCTGGCTGCGGTTAGCCTCTGAGGTCCGCTAGTTGCATGCCCCTCTGACCTTCCGAAAAAATTTTATTTATGCATTAAATCAATGTTCCATATAGTGAAGCTTAAAGTATAATATTCTCGCCTCAAATGATCTTAAAACGTACTTTTATTGAACAACAGCAACAGAAAGAGAACTTTTAACTTAATCCTCTGAGCTCTGTGAGCGCTAACCTGGAAGCTGCTGCTGCCGCAGTGCATGCTGGGACAGCTGTCAGTCTGGAGAACGGACAAGTCTGTGCTGATGCATTCTGGGTAAAGAGGGAGGAACCAGAACAACATCCGGGGACTTTGTCCGTTCTCGGTCTGCTGTTCTAGTTAATTGGAACAGTGCTAGGGCGGAAGGCTGATGACGTTTCACGAGGACACGAGGACGCACAAGTACACAGATTGGGAAACGGTCTAAGACTTACCAGAATTGCTAATCGGCCTCATAAAAGGAAGAGATCTAGAATAGAGAGAACTGCTATTGGTGCTCCTTCTTTAAGCCTTAAGCCAAATACTCCTAAAACGGTCTCTGACCTAACCTCACGGGAACCCGAACTCATGCAGATCTGCAGAATACATGAATTCCCTAAAGAATGGCAGCACTGGAAGGATTCTGATTAGCGGCTTTACTGTGAGTCATTTCACTGCCTCCTTCTTCTGTGGTTCCGCCAAAAGAGAAAGTCTGTCAGTCCATCCCAGAGATTTCCCTGGATTCATCCTACCCGCCACTCTCCTGTTAACCAGGAAAGTATCCGTCTATCGACTCTGATAGCTTCTAGATGTTAAAAGCATCTAATCAACAAGAAGATTGTGGATCTTTTCCAGATTCCTACAGAATCATTAACAGCTCCGTTAATGGTCTCAGCTTTGGATGGACAGGTGTTTCCCAATCTATAAGAGCCAATCTACATGTGCTACCTGTTCATTTCTATAATTTACCCTTTGAGATTTAAAACTGTTACATATGCTGCATTTTTTGCAGTAGATTGTTTGACTTTCAGGACCTGTTGCAGCTTATTTACTAGAATGTTTCACACGTCAAATATCCAAAAGGCTGCATTTTAAGCAAAGCTATAACTCAGGACACTTCTTAGTAGATTTTTCCTCACCTGAGTTGGACATTTTAGCAAAAGCAAATTACTGCTTTTACTAATATATTAAAATTTACATTTTCCCTAAAATAAAGTTTCCACTGGAGTAAACATCCATATTTACTAAGCAAGCACTGAATGTGCATGAATGATTGTTCCTGCTTCAGCCCACCTGACGGTTTTTTAAATGTCAGTAAATTAAAGTCAATTAAGTTAAAAACTCTCATTTTATTAAGAGGCTCAGAGTAACAGTCTTATTTATCACATTTAGTCACAACAGCTGCTTGTTTAAAGCAGACAAACAATGTTTGTGCAGCAGACTCACACACTCAGAGATTTTGTTCTCTTTGAGTCTCTGACCTAATTGCTTTTTCACAAACGCTGCCCTTTATGAGCAGCAGGTGAGGCAGAAAAATGCCCTGCATGTTAATCAGTCCATGAGACGAAGACAGGAGGACTGATAAACCAGACAAAGACTGAAACACTGGTTATGCTGCCACTAAACCAAGGC
>NW_015151705.1:114097-120557 GCF_000732505.1 Cyprinodon variegatus
GTCAGACCAGCATACCCAGTCAGACCAGCAGTCAGACCAGCATACCCAGTCAGACCAGCAGTCAGACCAGAATACTGAAAATTCTGTAGAACTGCTTTAAACATTGACAAGCAGCCTCCAGTGTGTACAGGGCTTTTAAATTTTCCATAATTGTAGCAGGAAATGCTGTTTGTCTCTTAAAACTGCATAAAATACGTCAATGTGCTCAAGCATCTGAAAATAGGGGCATGCATATTGTTGGACCAATGACATGTGGGATTGTCGACCTAGTGGTTAGGGCATAGAGCTTGAGCTTGAGTTTGAGCCCCACTTCCACAGATTGCCACTCTGGATCCCTGAACAAGACCCTTAACCCCTCACTGCCTTCTGGGTGCTGCACAGTGGCAGCCCACTGCTCCCCAAAGGGATGGGTTAAATGCAGAGAGTGAATTTCGTTGCTTTGTACTTGTGACAGTGGAATGACACTCAAAAAAAGCTGGAAGTTGGACATCAGACCATTGAAGCTTAGGACGAAAAGTTTCCCTACCACCAAAGTTCAAACCTTTGCCTTTAGGTCCTGTTCTCCTTTCTATTCATTTCAATTATTTTGATAAAAGCATGCCAATAACTAACATTATCTTCTTTGCTGATGATACTGCCTTAATAATAATAATACTTTGGACTTGTATTGCACTTTATATTTAAACAAATCCCAAAGTGCTACATAGTAAAACAGGTAAGTGCTAAATAAAAATACATGGAGAGCATAAGAAATAAAAAGTAAAAGATAAAATAATCAAAGACAATAAAAAGAGGGGGAAGAGTTCAATTAAAATCTCTCCTAAAAAGGTGGGTTTTAAGGCCACGTTTAAAAGCATCCACAGTCGTGTGTTGTGTTGCAAAAAGTGAAAGATGCTTTTAAAAAGCTGGATTGTTTTACAATCGAAACACCGTGATCAAAATACAACTGCTCTCCAGTTCTTAGCAGGTTCAAAATATAAAAAAATATATATATAAAAAAAATTATGGGTTTAGTTTCCCACAAACAACCTATCTTAAAAAAGCTAAAATTGAAGTCGGGTTTTTATTTTAGAATTGATTATTGTTTGTCTTTTTAGGCAGGGACCTGCCACTTTTTCACCTATCAGACTGTGGTGATGTCGTTTCTATGCATGTATGTTCACACTGGTTGGAAAAGCGGTGCATGGTGTGCGTGGTTATGAATGTGTGTTTCACAGGTGGAGGCGCACATGGAGGTGGGCATGTGCATCACAGAAGGACGTGTAAAGGTGCGCACTCACCTGTCTCACTAAAGTCAGGGACGGGCTGCCGTAATTTAGTTTGAATGCTTCCCTTCATTTCACTTCCTTTCACTTAGTTTCAGGATTAATTCGTTTTCCATTTCTTAATTAACTGAAGCATCTTAAATATGGCATCAAGCAAAGACCTGAGCCAGCTCTCAGCGGATAAACACTTCTGGTTGGATTGTTTGCGTATCATGAAGCGTTACATTTTATCTGTTATGGGCCTGAGCATTCCCCTTTAAGGAGGTGGCCTTAGGGGTAACATGTGACGTAGTCAGCACGTAGCCGTACGGGTGTGTGTGTGAATATCGTGACGCGGAGAAGAAGTGTGCGTGCTTCTCGCCGGAAAAAGTCTGTGTGGAATAATCCTGGTTGCTGCTATTAGAAGCAATACAGTTGGTGAGAATAAGCTCCATTTTACAGCCACAGAAGTACTGTTGTCTGTAATGAAGGAAAGTGCCGAATAAAGCCTGTCCGTGGATTCACCTACTCCGCCTCTGCTCCTCTGTGCGTGTGTGCAGTAAACCGGGACAGCTGGTTACCAGCCTTAACGAGCCAAGCTAAGTTCGGACGGGTCTTAGCTTTATAACCAGCGGTTCCGAACCACGGTTAGGAACTAAGAGCTGGGAAGGTAACACTGGGGGCTCGTCCTGGGATCTATTGTCGCTAAGACAGCCAGAGTTTCCGCGGAGGAAAACTGAGGAAAGCTAGCAGCTAGAGACCAGCTAGCAACATGGCGNGAGGAAAACTGAGGAAAGCTAGCAGCTAGAGACCAGCTAGCAACATGGCGGCTAACGGAGACGGACATTTTTGGTGGGGAAACACCAAACCCTTCTTGTCAGATATAGTAGAGACTGTACGAGCTGGCCAGGGTGAAATTAACCGAGGAGATGGACAATTTTATGGACAAAACACCAACCTCTCTCTGACTAGCATGGAGCTAACACTAGCCGCGGATGAGGCAACAGCCCACGTGCCGACAAGCTGTGCCCCGACTCCGCAGCGTGTTGCAGCGTGTTGCAGCCTGGCAGCTCACCCCCCATCTCTATGTGCCAACCCCTTCCTAACACAAGAAACAGCAGCCGGTGGAGAGTTTATTTGCCCCCCTCAGCGAAAATGTGACGGTGCTTATTATGCCACATCAACCCCATTTGGTGATGCACTGAAAAGTACAGGGAATGGTTATATACATACTGTTGATGCTGCTGGGCCCCAGTTAACCCCTTTCATCCCCATAAACTGTCATTGTTGCACCATAAGCACCCCAGCTGCCCCTGCCTTGCTGCCCTTTCACCAAACTGTCCCATGTTTAACACCATATGAGCCAACGGTGCAGTGGAAGCACAGTGCCATAATCCCATGTCACCACACCACGCAGCGCTTCCTAATAGAGAAGATATATTGTATAAAGTAGGCCAGCCTTGCTAGAGGCAAGCTTTTCCTGCACCACACCACCGTCCCCCACCAAGAGAGATCTACAGTGACTCTGCTCACAGCAGTGATGAGGAACAACAGGATGAAAAGAAAGAAATCCCACACTGGCCAGTTTGATGGATCAGGTTCTTGGAAAGACTTTCTTTACCAGTTTGAAAGCTGCACTAGAGCTAATCACTGGACTGAGAAGACTATGGCTGTCCAGCTATGGTTCAGCCTGTCTGGCACAGCTGGTGCAGTCATCCACAAAAATCCCAGATCCACTCGTTGGAGCTACCAGAGCATAGTTGAGGAGATAGATGCCGCCTACGGGCCGTGCTCTGAGCATGCTGCAGCCATAGGCATCGAGCTGAGACAGAGGGTCCGGAAACCAGGTGAGGCTCTACAAGAGCTCCACGATGACATCTATGAGAGAGTCTCAATTGTGTATGCCGACCGGACTGAGTTAGAACAAGACTGCATCAGTCTGGAGATTTTCACCAATGCCTTAGCAGACGCCGAAGTGGTCCAGAAACTCCTGGAGGAGCATCTCCGCATACTGGCACGAGCCTACGAGATCGCACACAAGTATGAGCACCCAGAATCCCCAGTTAGCTGCCTCAGAGGATGCCAAAAACCCGCCAACAGTGGCAGCCCAACAAAAGCAGCTATAAAATAATGTCTAAAGGAGAAATTATCTGCCACAACTGCTCTGGCGTGGGACACCTACAGAAAACCTGTCCTTCCCCCCATCGACCACCTCGGCCTTTCACAAACATAAAACCCCGCCCTTGATGCAAGCACAGTGGTCGTCCACACCAAGGGTAAGGAGGGTGAAATGTGCATCAGATTATGGATTTATGGAGTGGAAATCCGTGCTCTGCTGGATTGCGGAGCACGGAGGAATGTGTTGACCCTCCACCATTTCAACTCCATCCCTGCAGAATCTAAGCCCCCAATTCAGCCTTCTATTGCACAGGTCCTGCAGGGCATTGGGCCGGACGGCCTGGCTGTCCTTGGAGAAGTCACCCTACCTGTGCACATTGGGAGCAGAACCACTCAGGTAAACTTTATCATGGCTGACACAACAGAGAGCACTGAGGGTATTTTGGGACATCCTTTCTTGCAACAGACGCAGGCTTGCCTGGACTATGGCCGCCAGGAGATAACCCTTTTCAGTGAGAGGGTTCCCTGTTTCGACCCCAGCCGTCAGGCTGAGGCTCACCTTGTCAGGGTGGCACATACCACCGTGTAGGAGCCAGAGCGAGTATGTTCTCCCTGGAGCCTCCCGCCTTCGCCATACTGCTAAGAGAGACATGATGCTAAGCTCCAGCAAAGGTTCTGTTAAAAAGCACCATGTCCTAGTTGCCTGTGTTTTGGTGCAGCCGCAACCACCTGCCAGCATCCCCATCAGGCTCTTCAACCCTGGTGCCTCACCTGTCACCTTAAAGAGAGGAGCTGTGGCAGGAATCCCCCAATCTGCCCAAGTGTTAAAGGCCTCGATGTTGAACCCAGTAACCTCACCTCTGCCTCTGTACCCCCTCACCTGCAGGCTCTGTACGCTGAGAGCTGCTCTAGTCTGTCACAGGTCGACCGCCATAAGCTGGCCTCCCTGCGGTGGTCCTACGGAGACGTCTTCTCTGCCAGCCGCAACATCATGCAGCACGACATTATGACCACCCCTGGGTCATCTGTAAAGCAGCAACCGCGTGGACTACAGGTCCTACCCCCCCCCTCGCATACAAGACACCCTGGACACGCTATCCACAGCCAGGTACTTCAGCACCCTGGATCTGACGTTGGGGTAATGGCAGGTGGAGATGACACCCAGAGCGAGCAAAGCCGCTGCATTCTGCACACGAAAGGGCCTTTTCAAGTGGCATCTCCCTTGTTAAAATAATCTTAAAAATGATCCCCTTATTAAATGACCATCCCCCCATACCATCCCCTGGAACATTTTATCACTGAATGTGTAAATATCTATCATATATTAACAGTAATGGCAATAATATTCTAAGGCTCTGTGCTTACGAGTAGCTATTCCATTTCGACCTCAGTGGCGCAGCCAGCGGAGTGACGATGTTCTGAGCAGCATCACAGCCGAGCGGCAAAGACAACGACATTTCAGGGACTTTATTTTTAAGAAGGCAAAAACTAACGCTTCAGGTAAGTCCAGAGTCAGAAGACATTACCTTTAATAAGCTCACCATCGTGTCACCAGGTACGTAGAAGTCCTGATCTCTGGACGTAGCGATAGCTGCACTAGGTAAAACAGTTTGGAGCGCAAACATTTTTCTGTTTTTAAAGTTTCTGTTTTTAAACAGGCACTGAACATTCAAAATCTGCATTTTGGTTGTGAATCGAACATTAAATCGATCTGTAGGCCGCTGCTGTGTTGCTAGGTGACAGCCAGGATCTAGAAGATGCTGGTGAGAGCAGAGGAGCTAACAACCAGACCATGCATATTGCTTTAGCTGAATACCGTTTAATAATTAGGCTATGCATGCTTCCAAAAAAAAAAAAAGAAATTCCACCTTCCCCCTTCTTTATGTTAGAACTCAACGACTGCTCACCGCTGTCTTCAGCCTGTCGCTGTTATATTTTCATTTACAGATTTACCAGCTACCAGTTTACCTCTTCCTCTCTGATTCAGGATGTTTCCGTCTGAGTTCATTTTATTAGATCAACCTCAGGTTTGCACTGATCCTTCCAGCTTTCAGCTCCCTGGAATGACTGCAGGAGGATCTGAAGCTGTTGGTCTCTGCTAATACATTTAATCAATTCTAAACCAGTTTATTAATACGTTTCTGTTTTTAACCGTTTTAGTCTTTAGGTTGTTTTATCTCGCATCTTCATCCTATTTTCATGTGTCGTGTTCCTTTCTGGGTGCTGCCATTCTTTTCTAGGATTCTCTTGAAAAAGACGTCAACCTGGATAAATAAAGGACTGTACACATCCTACCCCCCCCACCACCACCCCACCCTGCCCAAAATAAACATAAAACAGATGCCATCATTTATTAATACCTGCTTAAAAAGCAATGCAGCTGATTGAGCAAACAGAGACATAACCAGAACAGAACAGAGATAGTGAAAGAAGTCTGTGCTGAAAGCATCCCACACATAACTTCTAAAAATACAACCTATGCCTGGAAAAAGGATCCAGATCAGCGATTAGATGGGAGACAATCCCACACAACATTCCCCTGATAGCAGCAGCTCAGCAGAAAGCAGGAATTCTGATCCAGACTCGGCTGCTAAAGCTCTGATAGGAGCAACACATCCTTATTAGTGTTAATGCTCATAAAATCACTTTGACGCCATGTTGGAAGGTTTGATTTATTAGCCAGAAACTGAGAGATTTTACTGAGATGTTCTTCATAATAAGGAAACAGTGTCAGGATGTTCAATTGAAAGACTGAACCAGAGATGATCCTTTAGGACCAGGATGCTGCGGCAAATCCCTCACAGCTATTAGATTACTACTAATTCATTATCAAAGTTTATATTATTTGTCAAGCCTATTTTAATGCAGTATACAGTTTATCTCTATTTTTCCACTCTGTAGTATTTTATAGTTCAATCTCTAAGGTCTCTGTCATGATTCTGCCCTTCTTGGACTTTTTGGTTCGGTTTAAGTTTTCATTTTTAATTTTCAACAGTGGAGAGGAAAACCTCCAGCAGAACCAGGCTCAGTGTGAGCGGCCATCTGCTGAGGCCCACTGGGGTTCAAGGAGACAGAAGCAGACATAGAAAAAGAAGCAT
>NW_015151705.1:121187-122939 GCF_000732505.1 Cyprinodon variegatus
GACTGTGGGCAGGAGAGGAAGATGCTGATCTTGTTCCTGAACTGAACCAGTTGAAGAATGGATTCAGTTCATTGGTTCTGTCCAGACGTCCATCTGTCTGATCGTCCTCCTGCTGGTTTTCCAGCCTCTTCCTCTTTGCCTCCTTTCTTCCTCTGATCTTCACCTTAAGCTACCTCTATATACTCCTCAATAATCCCCCGTCTCCCTCAATGATCTGCCGTTCCTTCAGATCATCCAGGATTTATTACTGGGGAAGCACTTCACTGGATTCTCTGCTAGAGAAGCAGACAAGCTGTTGAAAATGAATCAGTGAGGCAGGATTTCAATGATCAGCTGTTCCTGCCTGCACTCTGGGCTGAGTTGTCTGTACGTGAGCCACCACCGAGCTGATGACATCACACACAGTGTTGGCAACAGCAAATTGTGGAAAATAAATGGTTGCTAAAATATGGATGAAAATGTAGTCATGCAACCCTTAGACCCGCTGATAGACCAGCTGCTGGTGCTGTGGGTCCCTTCTTTCTCCTCATGCACTCCTACAGGACTTGGAGGCTGCATTGATAGCATTGACTGGCCTCCCAGACCAAACTTGAATCACTCTGGAACATCAGGATTAGATCAATCAGACACCATCAGGATGCAATCCATGTGCTCAGTGATACCCCTCAGGCTGGGCTGCACTGTACCAGTTTTTGTTCATTTCGGGCCGATTCTCCAGTCCTGCAAGAATTTTATGATCAGGCTAACTTTCATCCTGATGGTGCGTGGTGTAGTGACCAGGGGGTGACGAGGGGCGATCAGCCTGTAACGACCCCCCGCCCCCCCATCAGGAATCAGAAGGTCGGGAGAAAAATAAACATGTTATAAATTCAGTCGGCCATCGTAAGGTGGTCGTGGGCGAATCGCTCAGCGGGCAAACAAGGATTCTTCTTCTTCTTCTTCCTCTCAGATGAAAACCCAGCAGCATGGCGGGGGGGCAATGAGTGAAATGGAGTTCTTTCTGTCAAACTGACAGACCGTAGTAGCCACATTAGCTCAGCCATGTCTTTGTCCAAATACGTCGTCTCCTTTTCTTTCTAGGACTGCGGAGCTGAGTCCCACCTGGTTTTTAGACGTAGAGTGTGAGCAGGTAGATCGCATCAGAGCGTCGGGTCGCAGTGTGAGAACAAACATGGTGAGCTGGGAACTTTTAAACCCTGCGGTTTGGTCGTACCGTCTGAGCTGTAGCTGCGTGCAAAGATTGGAAATATCGTAGAGTGTACGCCCGGCTTTAGAGACGCATACCAGCCTGGGAGAGCGGCTTCATCAGTGGATTTATCTGCAAAAACAGCCTTTGAGTTTTCGTACTGCTTGACTTCAGATGAAGTCCTTAATGCAGGGATGTCCAACTGGTTCCAGAAAGGGCCGTGTGGCTGCAGGTTTTCTCTCCAACCAAGTAGTAGGACACCAGACTCCATTCATCTCATCAAGTGAGTCCAGTCTAAACATGATGATCTGATGAGATAAGTGGAGTCTGGAACCAGTTGGACATCACTGCCTTAATGGTTTCTGTTTTTTGTGGAATGTTCTGTTATAAACAGATAATCTTTTCATGTCAGGAAGAAGCTGCTGTTTGCTGCTTTACTGCTCAGATCTGTTAGGTTTTCATTTTTCCTTTAACTTTGTTTGCAGTTTTTGTGTATTTCTTTATTTCTAATCATGGCTTTAATCATTCTATCGACATTTTATACTAAAAGTATTTTCAGATGTATT
>NW_015151705.1:124249-125449 GCF_000732505.1 Cyprinodon variegatus
TTAGTATTTATGATTAAATATGCATCATGTGGCAAATGAACATTATTTTCTGTTTAAAGAACTAAAAACAAACCAGAATTCTGTTATAAATTAAAGAACAATGCCTCAGATTTGCATAAAACTCCATCTAAACGTGTTTCTGTGTGTCTCAGATATTTCATTAGCCCAGCTGACCTACATTCCCTGCTGCTTTGGATTAAAGAGGCTTAAGCTTCAGTTGTCACTCATGTGATCTCATAATATCTTCTGTGAACAAGTGCAGCCATGATTAGAGGCTGACGCTGCTCTCTGGGAAAGTAACGTGCTCTGATGCTTCATGACCCTCATCAGAGGGAAAGCCTGGTTTACGGCGTAAACGGCAGACGCTGTCAGCAACACGCTGCTATGGACACAAAGGCTTTCCTAAAGCCAGACCCATGAACCTTTAGCTAAACAAGTTTTCTTAGCATTATTATTTTACTCATTACTAGAGATGAAACATCAGATAAAGATTGTTTGTTTAGTTTTTTTCCCATTTGGTCAGCAGGATGCAAACAATGCTTTTCTTTTTCAAAACATATTTTTTTATTATCTTGTAAAATGACAACATGTAAAGAATAGAACTGACTGTAGATCTGGTTGGATTTTCTTGGCTGAGTGAAGCAGCAGGTAAAGCCAACGTCTCTGTGGATCAATGATTCCATTTTTACTTGAAAACATTCAATG
The DNA here is from genome assembly GCF_000732505.1 of Cyprinodon variegatus. Classification (NCBI taxonomy): domain Eukaryota; kingdom Metazoa; phylum Chordata; class Actinopteri; order Cyprinodontiformes; family Cyprinodontidae; genus Cyprinodon; species Cyprinodon variegatus. The sequence goes on from NW_015151705.1 coordinate 124,955, forward strand.
TTGATGTTTAGAAACATGAAGAAAACTCTGAGCTACGAGTGGAGAATTAAATATGTTTAAATCACTTTGGAGTTCTTTTCATATACGGTATAGAAACTATGGTGTTCAAACTGCAATTCTATTCAGTTTATTTCTATAGCTCCAATTCACATCATGTCATCTCAGGTCACTTTACAGAGAAAAACCAACCAGATCATCCAGTCAGATTGACTCAAAGTTTAAAGGTAGTAATTAAACTTTATTGATCTCACAGTGGAGAAATTCCCTCTCTGCCTCTAACCCCTCCCCTCAGGGAGCAGGGGGCTGCCATTGTGCGGCGCCTGGGGAGCAGGGTGGGGTTCTGGGTCTTGCTCAGGGACCCAGAGTTGCAGGCCGTGTGAGTGGGACTTGAACTCAGAACCTCAGGATTCCAGCTCTATGCCGTAACCACTAAACCGCCACTCCCCTTTTCACCAACTGTAAACTGTGGATCTAGTTGATTCTATGCTTCTTTTT
>NW_015151705.1:126331-128255 GCF_000732505.1 Cyprinodon variegatus
GTTCTCCACGAGACTTCATCCCCATCATAGGGTGAGCCAGAAGGTGAGTGATGGATCCTCCCTGAATTCACGCCCACCACCAACACACTTCCTAGCAGACATGATGCTCAATCTGCTGCCACCAGAAACCTGATTTCTTTCTTCAAAGAACAGAAATAATCCATAGAAAGTTCAGCGTCTGCCAGCGTTTTGGGAGAATCTGGGACGTCAGGCAGACGCTGGATAAATCATCAAGGCATGACCGGGACCTCATTTTTTCCAGTCACTTATAAGCAGGATTTACACCAGTTCTCCCATTTGTTTCTGTGAGGAGTTCTAGTGAACGAGTGAACGTCTTCCTGCCTAATAGCTGACTGATCATTGCTTTGCATCGATTGGACAATCCTCCCAATACTCACATACAGACCTAAGAGCAGAAGCTCTGTGATGGTTGGGCTGCTGTTGGGGGTGAAAATGGTAAAACATTGATCGGTTCATCCATTAAAGAGCCCTTACCTTCCGCCCTCCTGTATTCAGCCTCAGAGGGGTCAGCTGGGGGTCAAAGATCATGTGGCTCGTTTCAATGTCGATGGGGGACTGCCTCTTCCCGATGGCACACAGGTTCCAGGCCGAGTGGACCAGACCCCAGAAAGATGGGACTAGTGGAGAAGAAGGAGACAGAGACAGCGCTTTATTCTACAGGAGGCTCACGAAGACCTACGGTGGAGTAGAGCCTCAGGAATGACGGAATAGAATCCATAATAATCGAATAGATTCAGTTCAATTATGTTTGAGTTCAGAACAACTATTATTAAATGTCTTTAACAAGCAGTAGGAAACTATTTCTCTTTTATTTCCCCTGATCTACAGCGATGGTTCACCGAGTCAGCTTTTCAGATTCACTCAGATTCACTCCTTTGTTCCCAAATGATACATCCGGTTTTTCTCAGTGAGGTAACATTTTTATAATAATAAATAATTGCAATAACTTAATAATAATGAACAGAAACCACTAATATCCAAGTGATCGGACCTGTCCTGGTTCTGGTTCCAGGTTCCAGAACCTGGATCAGTTTGAAATGAGATCAGATGCACAGCGAGCTGAAAGTTTGCTTTATTATAGAAGCTGCTGAGTGGGAGTAGCAACCGTTTTTACACCTAGTGTGTGAAAAGGCAGCCGAACAGACAAAAAAAAAACATTTGTTTACTGAGGCAGCAGGAGGAATGTGAAGAGAATCAGAGACAAAGACATCTCTGGTCAGATTAGGAAGGAAAACAGGTTTCTAGCATCTGGAAAAATGGGTCATAAAATCCTGACTGCAGGCAGCAGTGATGATCCTGTATCTGTGAGTCCATTCTATGAAAACTAGTCTAGATTAGCACGTTTCCATTTGTGTATTTAGCTATGAGAGAACCTCACAGCGTAGGTTGATTTCAGGCAGAGCTTTATTTCTAGCTGCTTCCAGGTTGTTACTTTGCTGCAGGGGGGAGATCTAGTCGCTTCTATTCTATTCTGTTCTTTTCTACTCTATTCTGTATGAAAGGACCTGACAGGTCAGCGGTCATAATGTTTTGCCTTTCTGCTGTTGAACCTTAAAGCCTCAGCATTGTTTCCCATTGAAGGTTTTGGACTCTCCCCGCTGCGGCCAGCAGAGGTCACTGTTCAGCTGCTCCAGTTTGCTAACGCTGATGTAAGTCAACTGTAAGCAGGTGAGCAGCTTCTACATGCTGCTGCTCTATCATCTCCGAGGATCAGTGAGGAAGAGCAGCTGAGGGCCAAACCAAGCTGAGCTCCACCAGAACAGAATGTCTCTAAAACTCCAACATGGCTGCTCAGTCAGGCTTTCTGTCATTATGCATTAATAGGTCCTGATGGTAGGTACAGCAGTCAGGTCATCAGTGTTTCTGCAGCGTCTGTTCTTATTTCCATTATTTCCACCTTTGT
>NW_015151705.1:131141-132466 GCF_000732505.1 Cyprinodon variegatus
CTCCAGCTGTGACTCTCATCACTGACAGCAGGACATTAAATCCTCCCAGCAGGATCCTTCATGATCAGGGAGGAATCTCAGCATTAAAGTAGTTCACTGGGATGTTTTATCAATGAAATATGATGAATAACTGAGATAACGACACAGTTCTTCATGACATGAAGCAATAATATCGGCTGGATAAAATACACATAACGGACCAATGAGGAATCAGACTGATGCAATCTTCCAGGGCATAAAATGCCATGACTCAGCGTTATGATAGAGAGTGGCAGTGATGTTAGGAGATTGTTGTGTTGGGTTCAAACACACAAGGATTCCTGGTTTGAGTCCAAATGGAGCCCTTCTATTTACATGCTTCCAGCTCAAATGCATTAAGCATTAAGACAGCAGTGTTAGAGTTAAGCTGCGGAGCTTAACTCTAACACTGCTGTCTTAATGCTGCTCTCCATCAACATAAGACCATGGTCTGCCCCCTGGTGGCAGTACACATGTACATCAATGTAATAACATTAGTTTACACCACAGAGATGAGCCGAGGCTTCGAGGCGTGTGTCGAGTAATGTAGGGGGCGTTTCCTCAAAGTGCGTGTTGAGGCAGGATATATTTAGGGGAGGGGCCAAAATTGATGACGCCCGAGGCCTCGCTACCGTGATACCATGTGACCGCTTCGTGAAGCGGTTCAGGAGGCGCAAGAATTTTGACAGGCATTGAAACAGCCTCAGGATTCAGTCTAGATGTGGGAGATTGGAGAGCTGCTGTCAGTATGATAGAGTTTGGATAGATTCTAAGAATAGATTGGTTGGAAAAACAACCAATCTAGTTGTTTAAAACTATTTTGGTGAGAATAAACAATGTAATGATCAAAATCTGAGCAAGCCAACGGACACAGTTAGCGTTAGCACGTCAGCATTAAGGAGTATTTTCTCTGTTCTATGGTTATCTATATTAGTGCCATCATCTGTAAGACACAGGCTCTCACCCTAGAGGTTGATGGTTCAAAACCTGCCTTTGACTTTTGAAAGTTGCGATTAAATTTAATTATTTTGGCTACTGAGACTAATTTGCATTGATTTGCCCGAGTAAAAATATAGATTGGGTAAAAACGCTGCCAAATTAGGTCGATTTTGTCAGGATCCCAGTTTTGTGTTTCTCTGTTTGTCTTGTCTTTTGTGTTTCTCCCTTCCACCACCAGGAGGCGCCTGGCTCCGGTTCACCTCCTCACACACCTGCAAGCTGTTGCCTCATCACCAGACTGCTCTTTAGCTGCTGGTTGCCACTCCTTCGCCGCCAGAGTGTTTGCCAGTTTGGGGAACTCTAGCCAA
>NW_015151705.1:134975-136646 GCF_000732505.1 Cyprinodon variegatus
ATAGAATTGATGGTTCAGACCTTTCTACCCAGCCAATGGACCCCATGCCTGATGGCGGTATCGTTAGGAGGTGAACCACCATGAGCGGCTCATTGGGGTCCGTTCCATCAGTCTGCTTCAGCCACAGCAAATACCAGCTGCCTCCCATTCACTCCAGAAGCGGCTCCAATGTCATTTCTCTGCTTAGAAATGGAAACTCTGAGCAGGCAGCCTTAAGGCGTGCTGAAGAAGCGCAGAGAGATGATTAAGTATCATAACTTAAACCCCCCCACCCCCCTCGTTTATTCGTCTCTTTTCTTCCTTCGGCTTTATTACTCTTCTGTCCTTTATTATCATCTAAAATCACTCATATCTCCTCTGCTGTGTGGGAGGAATGTCGTTTCCTCCTCTCTTCTCCTTCCCTCTCCTGTCTTATGGCCGTGCAGCGTGTGCAGCAGAGAAGGAGAGGATTTAAACCGACAGAAAGAGAAGAAGGTAGGGACGGGGAAAGCATGTGGGAGAGGCAGGAGGATGGAGTGAGGCAGAGGCCATTCTGATCACTAACTTGGTGTCCTACTTCCAGTTGACTCTGAGCTGTGATCTGATGACATCACCAGAGCAGCAAGAAAAACCCTTCATAGAGAAACACAGCAGAAGCTCCTCCTACTTTAACTCTGCTGGGATTAAGGAAAGCCGTGCTGGGAAGACAGGAGATAATATCACACCACCATCAGGTTGAAGTTCCTTCTCTTGGTTTTTAATGATGCTTAATTTCCTGCTGAAACATTAAAGCATTTTAAAACCAAGACTGTATCTCTGCCACATGTCCTGTGCTGGGATCAGCGTAACCATGGCAGCACAGAGAACCGCCCCCTGCTTAGGTCATCAAGATGTTCAGCTAGCTAGACCCCAAACACTGGTCAGACTCAGGAAGCACCCCTGATGGTGGATCAGTTTTTCTCTGCAGTTAGATTAGAGCAAATTCGCTGCAATGATAATTTCTTCTAGAATTTAAAATCCTCCTTCTCACATATAAAGCCTAGCTTCATCTGGTCTGTTCCTGTTTGGCTGTGACTCCATCCTGGAGAGAAATATCACCTTTGTTTCTAGATGTTGGAGCTTGGCCTGTTTTCCAGTGTAGTCCTGTTTCTCTGACTGTGACTAACACGCTCAGAGCAAATGGCTTTTAGTGGCAGTGCGAACAGCTCACTGACGTGTTTCTATCTGGTTCAAGCGAATCGGCAAGCGACCTGCGTTAAAATCGCCTCGGCATGCTGTGGAAACACCAGATTCTGGTTGACCCGCTAAATTACGTGATACCACTGAGCGCAACGTACCGACGTCAACACACCGCGCCAGTCGCTTCTGATATAAGACAAACAGAATCAACTCTGTTTCCATTTGATAAACATGGAGCAGCTCTGGTGAGAGGGATTCAGACAGATTATAGAGATAAACAAGAAAGCACGCTGACTACGCCCTGGCTTACTTCCATTGTTTACTTTCCTGATTTCTGTCACACTGGTGACATCATCAATGCTAAGCGCCAGCATGATGATGTCACCAGACACTCAGCTGTGAGGGGAAAGAGGCGGCGCAGCTGCAAGCGATTCTTTAGACCAGCTTTTTATGGCAGCGGGAAGGGAGAAAAACATGCATTAACCCGACATTTTCAGTGGAAAAGAGGCTTAT
>NW_015151705.1:138470-139943 GCF_000732505.1 Cyprinodon variegatus
TTCACACATCTGAAAACAGTTTAGCTCGTTACAGAAGCTACAAAACTGACCTTCCTTTGAGCAGATTGAGTTTCTGGAGCATCACATTTGTGGGGTCAATTAAACGCTCAAAATGGCCAGAAAAAGAGAACTTTCATCTGAAACTCGACAGTCTATCCTTGTTCTTAGAAATAAAGGCTGTTCCATGCGAGGAATTGCTAAGAAATGGAAGATTTCCTACAACGGTATGTACTACTTCAGAGTGTTGGGATATATTGCCACAATGGAGCCCAAATCAGTTGGATGAACCATCTATACCCACCCCCCTTTCCTTTTTCACAAAGAGAACAAACGATTCTCTGGATAATTCTGTAACTGCCCACTGTAGAGGCGGTCAGCTCACGCATGGACCAATCAGCTGATGGAGGAGGCTGATACACAGGAAATGACCCCACGTCACTCATGGTTTAAAACCCAGAGTGCGAGTTAAATCTTCCTCTTTCCCTGGGTTTCACCACCTGCCAGCAGAGGCCCGTTTCGCACCTCCGGAGCTGACTGCTGAGTGGAGTTCTCCCCCCCGCCTTTTTGATGATCTTGCTACGAACATCACAGCCTATCGCCAAAGGGACGCCTTTGGGTTCCATAGTTTTTTCGTAAGTAAATCTTCCTCGACCTAAAAGCACATCCAGCCCTCTGCTGTAGCATCAAACTGACTGAAACTTTTCCGAGAGCGGATCCCGTGGTGGAGAAGACCCGCGCGGCTGGAGCCGGACCGCGTGCCCCCTCGTAACCCCCCCGCTCCTTCACAGACCAAAGGCATCGCAAAGAAACATCACTCGCCCTTTTCTTTAGATGCATTAATGAGGTGCTGCGCTCGGCGAGAGGGACAGGTATATTAAATAAATAAATAAGTGTGCTGTGAAAAGCTGCAAGTGATTTTTCTTTCTTATTCTCTTTCCTATCCTGTTTTCGTTTGTTTCTGCTTTAAAGTAGTTATAGAGTTATCACATCCAACCGCGAGTGGTCACGTGGTTGGGGGCCAGTGTTACCACAGGGGTGGATACCTGGATTTTAACAGTCGGTCCAGGAACCCTCCAGAGATGAAACCACAAACCCTGGTAAATAAGCAAATTAAAGCTATAATTATTCAACTAAGAACATTAAATTGATTTCACCTCCGATTTTGAATAGGTTAAATAATTAACTATAACTCCAGTTAATCATTTATTCATTATCTGCAGGATATTATTTTGCACAGCAGGAGGAAATGCACAAACAGGCTCTAACCAGAGTAGAAAAAGAAGTGGGAGGCCGCGTTGCACAACTGAGCAAGAAGATAAGTACATTAGAGTCTCTAGATTGAGAAACAGATGCCTCACAGGTACCCAACTGGCTTCTTCATTAAATAGTACCTGCAAAACACCAGTGTCAACATCTAGAGTGAAGAGGCGGCTGCAGGATTCTGGGCTTCAGGGCAGAGTGGCAAAGAAAAAG
>NW_015151705.1:143069-145479 GCF_000732505.1 Cyprinodon variegatus
GTACATCATGTGAGGATAAGAACTACTGCGATTGCTCAGACAAGAGAGAGCAGGGTGAGGGGAGGAGGTTGCTGGTGAAACCTGTGCAGCGTTTCTGTCCAAAGCGATGCTCTGATCAACCAGCGTTCCAGGAGACTGGTTGATCAGAGAGCTGATTGGATCAGTCCCATAAGTTACTCTGGTTCCTCTCTGGCAGTCACCTAGTTACCACTGAAAGCTGTGCATCCTGGGAAACGGCAGAGGGTCAATCCTCGAGAAAAAAACAAAATATAGGACTAATTTTACAGCAGAATATACTAAAGTATATCCACCTCTAGTGGAGGGGAGGAACAGTAGCGGATCTAGACCAAATGTACCACGGGGCCAGGAGGGGGCCAGCGTGTTTTAATGGGGGCCCAGAAAAGCATGAAATAAAAAACAGAGCAAGAGATTTAAATATATTAAGAGAGCTGCATGAAGGGAAATTTATTTCAATGAGGTTCAATTAACATTCTATTTCTTATGAGGTCAATGTACATTTATAATTTAGGGATTTTACATATTTTTTACTTAATTTAAGTTAAAACTACTGTTTTCTATCAAATTTGAATTAGAACTCAAGAAAAACTGTTAAATTCATCTGTAGAAATTAGAGCATTTTTTTCATTTGTTGTATAAAAAAAATTAGCTGGGATCCTATCTGAAGCTATCACCTTATTGTTTTTGAATAATTAGTGAAACTGAATTTGTTAAAGAAAAGAATGAAATAGATCCAAAGGACCCATCAGTAACCATGTCTGTTCCAGCGCATCATCATTAGAATTTCAGCACAGGGGCCAGGACATGATCTACAGGGGCCCTGGCCCCCTGTTGCCCCCTGTCTAGAACCGGCCATGGTGAGGAATGATGTCACTGTGGCGAGGTGGATGGATGAAGTCCCATGAAAAACAGAAAGCACAGCCGATGTTCAAGGCTACAAGATTGAAAGTATTAAAAATAAAAGACCAACACTGTTCTGTTTAGTGTTTAAGAAATGACTGTTAGTTAATTGATTAATTAATTAATTAAACAGTTGATGAAAGGTTCCTGGCCTTCAGTGTGTGTGTATGGGGCACGGTGCGGAACGATGTCTGCTAATGGGAACGCATGCCTACGATTTCCCTTGGAGTTCTAGTAGCTGGGTTATAGAACTCATCCTGGGGTTCTCCGTAGTTTCTCATTGTGCAGCCTGCAGAGGACGCACTCAGAGAGACGGAGAATAAAGATCAGAGATGTTTGATGAGAAAAGGACAGCTCCCCTGAGCTCAGCTTTTCCTCCTCTCTTCCTCTTGCAGACACGTCCTCCATCTTCAGTTCTTCAGTCTTACGGCCCAGTGGGCTCACAAAGAAACCATCTTTATGTAGCAGGGAGCACTATTACTAAAGAAGGAGCCCAGCTACTGGAAATCCTAGGGAAATCGTAAGCATGCGTTCCCATTAGCAGACAGCTGCAGGAGTCAAACAGAAAATAGTCTGCAGGTAAAACACAGCAAAAACTGGGACGCAAACAGGTCCGGTTCTGACCCATTTAAAGGACTTAACTTTCTGCTATCGGCAGTTAAAGAGCAGCTGGAAAAGAAAGAGGAAGTTCTGGAGACACAGGCAGAAATTATGACTAAAATAACAGCAATGATAAAATGATGGATATAAGCATTCATGAAGGCAAACATATTGTTTGTTCACACACAAGCGTGCAGATCCAGCCTTAGGAGCTGCTTTCAGCCATAATCCATATTTAGTTTTATTTGATTCTGACCAAAAACATGAACCCAGCAGGAAGACAAAAGAAGCTCTGAAGTGTGATGAGAGGAACAGAAGCTGTGGAGCATCAAAAAACACCACTCTATCTAATTATTCTAATTGATTAATATTCAACAATTCATCAAGAGCTCCCACTTCCTGCAAGTCTGGCTAAAATATGAAAGAGAAAAACCTTCTACTATATTACAGGCAGCCTGGGCGTGATACGATGGCAGCAGAACCGTCCGTTCAGTCAGCTGCTGACTGCCAAGAGAGGAGATAAACTCCAAGTCTGAACGGTACCAGATCTCTGCAGCCAAAGCAGCCTGGATTTACAGATCCTGTCTGAGCTGCTGGTTTCAAACTCTGCTGGGCGACAAAGCATCACTAGATTCTCCAAGGAGTCACAGATGGAGAAAATGGGACGAAGATGATCCTGCGTTTGTCTGACGAGAAGAATTTCAGCTCTAATAAAAGCAATGAGTGATAATGAAAACATGAACCTTTGATAATGAACCTTTTTAGATCCGTCCAGCTTATACCAGAGAAAATCCAGTTAATGCCAAAGAAATCCAGTTTATGCCAAAGAAAATCCAGTTAATGCCAAAGAAATCCAGTTTATGCCAAAGAAAATCCAGTTAATGCCACAGAA
>NW_015151705.1:152459-153830 GCF_000732505.1 Cyprinodon variegatus
ACAGTGAGAAGACGCTGCTGGTTCCAGTTCCAGTCTGGTTATAAGGAACTAACCTGCAATGACTGGGTCACATACTGGTTTTATTCTAAAGAGATGGTTCTGGGATCAGGTTGTCCGGATCCAACAGAACCAAAGGAACATCCAACACTGAACCAGAGCAGGTTTAAGTTTAGGTTTAGGTTTGATCAGGTTCCTCCTTTGATCCGATGCGTTCTGGATCCTTTGACCTGTGATGTGCTGCAGCTAGAGGCTCCATCTGATCCCATCAGCAGCAAACCCTCACTAATCACCGCAGGCAGAATCTCTAGCCAACCGTAGATCTACAAGACTAGACACGCACAAAGAGGGGATCTAAGAGACGTCCAGTAAGAGGAAACAGATTAGAGCTCTGATGGATCGTTGACCATCCATCTTCTGCTGACATCCCAGACGTCTCTGGCGCCATGTAGGGACAAACAGGGCAACAACGCGGAATCTTCTATGAAGCTCAAGAAACACTTAAAATAACAATTACAAATTAATTATAAACAATTACATTTCTTAATGTATATTCGTCAAACACTTTGTCTGGTTTTAGTCTCATTGAGGAAAATAATTTTTTATTTTAGTCATGTTTATTTTCTGGAAACAATTTTTGTGCATCATCGTCTCTTCATCGTCACGGGAAAAAGGGGCGTTGATGAAATATTTTCGTCATCGTCCTGGTTGACCAAAGTAACACCTGTTGGACATCAGTTCTGGACTCGTTATGAATACTCTATGTATGCGCCCAGAATAGAAAAAATCTATAGAGAGTTGAGTGTATGCCAGAGTTTTAGGATATTGCGGAATGTCAGGCAGACGCTGGATAAATCATGGAGGTGTGACAGGGAGCTAAGGCAGCCGTGAGAAGCAACCACGTTAGCATTCCTGGTGAATCACCTTTCCACAGGAGGTGCCACCTCCTTTGATGATACACTCCTCATGAGATGTTGCAGATTTGCTTATGATTTATTATATGTGATATTAATTTAAAATGGACAGCTGCTTCTAATATAGACTTAAAATCTGGTTCAAACAGACTATATTGGCAGACCTTTTAAGTGAAGGGACTACATATCCCAGAATACTTAGAGGAAGAAGTTTGGAGAGGAAAATTTGCAGCTCAAAGTCTGGCTGTAGGTGGAGAGTTATTTGTAGTTTTCTTATTTTCCGACTCTGCATGTTTGTTCCTCCTTTTATTCACTAAAGTTCAACTGAATTATTCAGTCGACTTCTGTTCATGTTTTATAACTTTGGCAAAGAGCCAACAGGAAATTCTCCTCATTAGGAATACAAAGATATGAAGGTGGAGGAAGATGCAAAGGCCTCAATAATAATGACAATAATAAT
>NW_015151705.1:154510-156329 GCF_000732505.1 Cyprinodon variegatus
CCATCCATCCATCCATCCATCCATCCATCCATCCATCCATCCATCCATCCATCATTTCTTGCAGGTGTTTCACTATTCATTTCATGTTTCTTCTTTTCTTCTATGGAACCAAACCCAATAAAACAGACTGATGTTTGCTCTTCTAAAGGGCAGAGAAGGTAGAAAGGTTTGAGGGGTATGAACACTTTCCAAGTTGTTTTATCTGAACTTCACTCTCAGAAAAGCAGATCTTCAGGTCAGCATCTGTTTCTGTTATTTTCTGTTATTTTTTATCCCCTCCTTATAAATCCAAATATCAAACTGCAGATGAATCAGTGAGAGAAAATGGAGGCAGCTTTCTGCTTCGTATCTGTTACCTGGAACGAAGCTTCCCTGGACCACATCTTTATAAGCCCACCAGCTGCCGTCCAGCCTGGAGGTGATTGGCTGAGCTGGAGAGACAGAGCAGAGAGCAGGTCAGCTTATGGGGGGGGCAACAGTCCGTCATTTCAAAGCTGGATGGCAAAGCGAGGACAGAAGAACAGCAGGAAACAGAAAACATGGAATCAGTTTACGCAATAATAACTTTAAAGGTATTTTGGCCTTCTAGGCCTCCATAGCAGATGAGCTCTGAGGTTTAAATCGAGGAGCCAGACTCACATGTTGTTTGTTGAAAAAGGCCTGTCAGCCATGATGGCTCCTGGGCTTTAAAACAGACGGGGGGGAGGCATTCAAAATCCCCTGTTTTCATTTTTTTATATTATAATACATATTTTCATAAATTAGGTTTTAGAGTGATGAATATAAAACAAATATTTAGTTTACATGTGGAAGTAGTCATTATTATTATTTAAAAAATTATTTTAAGGTTTTTCTGATTTCACTCCAACGTTCCAAGGACCCGTTAGAGACCCTGGGCGGCCCCCCCAGTTGGCCACGGCCCTCATTTTTAAAAACCACTGATCCAGGACTTCACACTGTGGATCTCAGCAGTGATTTCACTGATTTCACTGATTTCACTGATTTCACTGATTTCACACTAACACTGTAAAAAAAAAATGTAAATCTAAATAAGTCAATTTTTCTTAAAATAAGTGCATTTTTCATGAATTAATCAGGAAAGTGAGACACCTAAACAATGGAATGAGGATATTCACATTTACAATAAGAAAAACAATTGCATTGTCTAATTTTAAGAGCATATCATCTAATTATCTTATTTTAAGAGTAGAAATACTCATTCCAGCTCTCTTTAAGGGTAAATAAACTTAATTTAAGACACTTTTAATCATTTTTAGATAATTATTGCAGTGAACCATGTGTGAATAAAGACATGAGAGCGGAGCGTGACGTTTTCACTCCCAGACAGAAAGGATTGGAATTCAGAGCAGAGGGAAGGAATCCCGTCGGATCCTCATGGATGGATTATCAACAGATTCCTCCAAAGGTTTCAGCTCCAAATCAGCTTCAATGCTCAGGAAACCAGGTTTATTTGGCCTTTTTATGCTGCTGTCATTTTATAAGGTCCAGCTGTTCTTCTCAAATCTTGATCTGATCTGGTTTCCATGGTGACCTCTCATGGCAGGACAGAGAGACGGTCCGGGTCTCACCGTCTCCTATGGTGCAGAAACATCAGTGAGTTATTAAAAACTAAATGAAGGTTGTTGCTTCATTAGAAGTTAGAAAAGGAGCACTGACAGCCATGAGCATTGTTTATTTATGTTCTAATAAATAGAACATAAATAAACAATGGGGGGGGGGATGGTCCACCTGTTGTTGATAGAAACGTTTGCTTATATTTACACACTCAAGTTTGTATTTTTTATAGAAAATTATTGTG
>NW_015151705.1:156775-164588 GCF_000732505.1 Cyprinodon variegatus
GTCTCTGTGCCATTCATATTAAAACAATATCCCACATTTGATTGTCCCACAACTAGTCCATGCATTTGTTACTTCAAGACTGGACTATTGTAATTCTTTACTATCAGGAAGTCCACAAACTGTAGTTAAAAGCCTTCAGCTGATCCAAAATGCTGCAGCCAGAGTTCTGATGAAAATGAAAAAGAGAGATCATATCTCGCCTATCCTGGCTTCTCTTCATTGGCTTCCTGTTAAATCCAGAATAGAATTTAAATCCTAATGTTCCTAACAGAGCACTTGCCATCAACACCTTTGTTTATAGATTTTGGAGATCGGCCTGTTTTTTTTACAGTGTAGTCCTGTTTCTCTGACTGAGTACAGATACTTGTGTGAAAATGTTATGAGTAGAAGTCAGAAGTAGGAAGAAAAAAAGTAATGGAGTAAAGTATAGATACCTAAAAAGTGTACTTAAGTACAGTAACGAAGTTTTGTACTTCGTTACTTGACACCTCTGATTCGGAACCATGATGTCGAGGGCCCTTTGCAGACAGGCTTATGATAACGTGCCCCTCGCAGTGTGCTGACAGGATTTACAGGAGGAAATGAGGATGTACCAGTTGATAGAGCAACAACTACACCTGCTGAGCAGCTGGAGCTGCCCAGGGGACCACTCAGCATTGTCCAAGCAGCTACTCTCCATTCAGCTACTCCTCGTGATGGGCCTCGTCACTGGCCAAAAAGACTGCTGGGGTTGTGCACAACTTGGACATCTTATCCAACAGTGTTCCAGGTTTACTGCAGCGAAGGGAAACGGTGAGGGGAACATGTAGCTGAGAGGACACCGGTCACTGAGACCTATATGCCAACACCACACCCAGTATCAACTGACATAGCAATCGCTGTTGGCTGGACCCAGGTGGGGGACTTTTGCCTGTATAGCTCTCTTTGACACGGGGTCTAACGCAGCGCTAGTCTTACCCAATATTACTCCAGCTAGAACCGCTGTGCAAGCGACCGATGTGCAGCTCAAGACTGTGACTGGTGATTTAGCCCCCATGACAGGGAGGGGGGTGTTGGTGTTTCAGTTTGAGGTTGGAGGCCTAACTGTTGCATTTGCTGCCTGGGTTGCTGATATTCAGGATGCCTGCATCCTTGGGCTGGACTTTTTACGTGTTATCAGTTGTGTGCTGGACCTCGACAAAGGCTGCCTGCTACTCCCAGAGGGGAGGAGGTTGTAGCTCACACCCCCACCTTTAGGCTCATCCACTATAATGATTGCTGTTTGCACCTGCAAGTCCCCCCCATTACCACCCGCTGAGTAACAAACTGATGAGGAGGCAAAGCTGTCAGCAGTGAGAAACGTCTGGTCCAAGAACTGTGAGGGGCTCACGCACCAGCAGCATGAAAGTCTATGGCAGGTGCTGTTGGAAATTAGAGACATTTTTACCTTTAAAGAGAGTGATGTGGGCCTGACACACTTGGTTGATCATTTTATTGACACTGGGGATTCCCATTACTGTCAAACTGCACCCTGGTCCTCTTCCTCTCGTCCATCAGGAAGCTGCTGACAAGAGAACTGAACGAGATGCTAAAGATGGGCATCATAGAGCCATCTGAAAGTCCCTGAGCATCTGCTGGGGTGATGGTACCCAAGAAGAATAGCTCATGAATGTGCTTCTGCGTAGACTACAGGCAGAAGAACTCCTATCCACTCCCTCAGATCAACTAGGCCCTTGACTGGGTAGCGTGGTATTCTCGCTCTTGGACCTGCGAAGCAGTTTCTGGAAGGTGCCACTGTCTCCAGAGTCCAGACCAGAGACAAACTTTTGCACCAATAAGGGACTGTGGCAGTTCAGAGTTCTGAGCGTTGGTCTGTGCAACATCCCAACCACCTTCAAGAGGCTTATGGATGATGTGCTGGTTGGGGTCCCAAGACAGCAGGGCCTAGTCTACCTGGACAACGTCCTAATGCATGGGTCCTATTTTGAAACTGCCTTGGGTTCCCTGAGACTAGTGATGAAGGCTGCAGGCCTTAAGTTGCACCCTGACAAGTGCCACTTTATGAGCAGGGAGGTAGAGTTCCTTGGACACAAGCTGGGTCGAGTGGGTATCGGCATTGTTAGAGGAAAAAATAAAGACCATTTAAGACTGTCCCACTCCCATCGACCAAGTTCAGTTAAAAAGCTAATAAAAAAGCTTTAAAAATAGTCATATGAAGAATGGCCTCATATTACAGGATATTCGTAAAGGGCTACTCCTCTATAGCTGCATCACTCTTTTGCCTGTTGCAGAACGACTGTGACTTCACCTGGACAGAGAACTGCCAGTGGGGATTCAACCATCTGCGTAGGTCCCTGACAGTCTCTAATCCTTGCCCCGCCTTACCCCACCCTAGCATTTGTGCTGGACACGGACACAAGTAATGTGGGACTTGGAACTGTGCTGTCGCAAGTTGGACCTCACAGTGAGTGGAGGCCTGTGCTCCAGCAGTTGTACAACACTCCAATGTGGATGCTCTCTCCCGCACCCAATAACAGCATGCTGCTGTTATTGTGAGAGGCAACAGATAATGCCACACAGCTCCCTTACAGGACACCCAACTGGAACGAGGTCACTGGACTCTCTAAGGCCACCAAAGGACTTTGGGCCAAGTTTGGTGGTCTAAGGTTGGACAGGAGAGCACTTCAACATACCTGGAAAGATCCTGCCACGGGAGAGAACAGGTGGCAAGTTATGGTGCCCAGGTCAGTAAGGCCAGCCATGCTGGAAGCCTGTCTTTGGGGTGTCAAAGACCCTGCACCACCTCCGCAAGGGTTACTACTGGGGACAGCAAAGGAGAGATGTGGAGGATTTCTGTCAAAGCTGTAACTCAAGTTCCTCCCACAAGGGGCCTTTGGACCAGTCCTGTGTTCAACTTCAACAGCAACTAGCAGGATGCACCATAGAGCGAGTAGGTGCAGACATCATGGGGCCATTTCCCAGTACTGATAGAGGAAATTGTTATTGTTGCAATGGACTATGTCACCAAGTGGCCGGAGGCTTACGCAGTCCCTGACCAGGGGGCAGAAAAAGGGTGGAACTTTGCGATAAAAGTTGGTGGGGCGCTCCAAGGGTGGGGGTGTTCTATCCATCCATCCATCCATCCATCCATCCATCAACCCATCCTTCCATCCATCAACCCATCCTTCCATGCATGGCTTCCCTTTAAGCTGCATCAGTGATATCCTCCTTCTAAAGCAGCTAAATCAAACTTATAAATTTGTCCCTCATATTGCTGAGAGCCAAAGTCTATGTATTGAACCTTATATTTCAAAAATCATTTATACACAGAGTTTTATCATTTGAGCTTTAATCCTTGTAGGTTTCTTATACTTAAATTTTAAGTCTGTGTCCTCTGAGTTGCCCTGCGATGGGCTGGTGACCTGTCCAGGGTGGACCCCACCTCTCGCCCGAAGACAGCTGGAGATAGCACCCATCGCGACCCCAATTGGGACAAGCGTGTCAGATAATGGATGGATGGATGGATGGATGGATGGATGGATGGATGGATGGATGGATGGATGGATGGATGGATGGATGGATGGATGGATGGATGTCCTGTGAGTCTGGCTGGATGGATGTCCTGTGAGTCTGGCTGTCTCTGTGTTGCTGCACGGCTATTTCTGAGTCTTGCTGAACTACCAAAGTGTCATGATGTGGCCTGTTTGCGCCCCCTTAATTAGTCATTTCTTTCACCTGTCGTTTTCCCTCCCTGCCTCAATTATCATTTATTCCTCTCACCTGTTTCCTTTGGTTTATATTCTGTTAAGCCTGAGCATTCTTGGCAGATCATTAGATGTTCTATTCTGTTAGTCTGTTGAGTTTGTTCAGTTAATTGCAAGGATCAAGTCCTGGATCCTGGCAGCCAGTGGAAAGAGGGTTTTTGTGTCTGTCTCGTCTCCTGATCGTCCACTGTTCCTCCCCTGCTGAGTCTTCTGGATTTTGGCTCTGTATGCGGGGAGGTTCCGTTTTTATTCCAATAAGCCTGGCTCCAAGATGGAGACCAGTTTAAAGGTCCTGCATCGAGTTCTGGTTCCACGTCCTGTCTGGGCTACCCTCTTCCACTGAGCCTGTCCGTCTGCACCTGATCCTGTCTGTCCCTGTGTGTGGCCGCCCGGTCAAGCTTCTGGACTCTGAGCCTGCCTGGAGCTCTAGGATGCCTGGAAGCCTGAATCCTGTGTTCTGTCTGTTTCTGCCTGTTCTGTATCCCTGACCAGGATCGGTTTCCTGAGCTGCAGCACCGGGGACACATCAGCTCTACAGTCCAGCGGCTGGATTGCGTCCCTTTCCAGGGAGATGGACTGGACTGTTAAACCAGAGTGTCTAAGATGGCAGTCGCCGCGAGCCACAGTCCCCACAGCTCCACTTTAGTTTCCATTTGTTTGTGTTTTTGTTTCAATAAATGTTTTAAACTTTCCTACTGATTGTCTCTCCTTAAATACTGCGTCCATCTGTCCCTCTTCATGACAAGAAGTAAAAAAGATATGTTGAATTTTATAATAGCAATATAATGATGCCAGAGAAAATCATTTTCAGGATCTCTAGAAGCTCTGCAGTCTGATTCTCTGTTCAATCTGAAAACAACAGATCTGTGTTCATTTTAATCTGGAACTCTGAGTAATGCTCCTCTGAGAAGTTCAGCTTTTTAACTTATATAAATGTAAACTCTGTTGCCATTTTTAGCTGAAAAAGCGCCGTATGTGTAACCGACGGATTTTTCGGTGGCATCTCTAATTTTTTTAACCAATCCGTCTCCTAACTTTTAGTGAAATATCAAAGTAGCTGCTGGTTAATATTCACTGAGTGCTGCTGTGTCTCTCCTCCTCCACGTAGCTACTCTGTATGCAGTGAATGGCGACCCGAAATAATGTTTATGTCCCAAAGTGACAGATCCAATGATGTTACACAGAGAGGAGGGACTGGAGAGCAGCGGGAGAGCGAGGAAAAAACACGGACTGAAAACGCTCTGAACACAGACAGCTGCACCCAGTTACCGCTGGCTGGAGGAAATGAGCGGAAATTATTGGTGGGGACATGTCCCCTCCAGGCCAAAGGTGGTGGAGACATGTCCCCTCCAGGCCAAAGGTGGCGGGGACATGTCCCCTCCAGGCCAAAGGTGGTGGGGACATGTCCCCTCCAGGCCAAAGGTGGTGGGGANTGGGGACATGTCCCCTCCAGGCCAAAGGTGGTGGGGACATGTCCCCTCCAGGCCAAAGGTGGTGGGGACATGTCCAAAGTATGAATGTCTTGACATTTAAAAGACCCCCCCCTTCATGCCACTCCACCCCTACAGCGATGGCTTGGTTGAGAGGTTTAACAGGACACTGGCCCAGCAGCTGGCCATCCTCACATCAGAACACCAGCGTGACTGATAAACCTTCCTTCCTCTTGTCCTTTTGGCCGACAGGTCAGCAGTCCAACACTCAACCCAGTGTACACCTGACTTGCTCATGTTAAGGAGAGAAATACGGACCCCTGCAGACGGCGTTGTGTCCTTATGGCGCAACGACACAACAATAGGCCCGCTAGCGATGAAGTACAACATCAAGCACAATGAGGCTGAAACTCAAAAATTGTCCCACGACTTTAGAATCAGCCCAAAAAGTGGGCTGTTTGTCTGCATCATCAGCAGGAAAAACCAAACACAGCGGCTTCCAAGTTTTCCACAAGAAAATGAGATTCTCATGAATCATGCCTGATTGGCATCGTTCATAGAGTTCCCATCATTACGGAAAACCTGGGCTCCGTTCCAATGAGCAGGTTTACTGAAAACTAAACCTGAAACCAAGTTTCCATTTCAAAGAGACAGTTTCCTCATCCTCTGTTTCTGTTGCCATGGTAACATTCTGGGAAGAGCTGCAGCAGGTTTGGGTCAGTAAACTCCTCTCTCTCCTCTCTGGGTCGCCCTGGACAACATAAGGAGCCATTTGAGATGGAATCACTGTTTTTGGTTTTTTTCTTTATGTAAACTTCGTTGCTCAAAAGGATCAATGTGTCCATAATGAAATGTGACATTTTTTATCACTATTGTTATGAGATTTCTCCGTTCTCTGATTGGTAAATAATGAATAAAATGAACTTTAAAAGTGCTATTTGTCATATAAATGGTAATTTAATTCAATTACACTTTATTAATTCCTAAAGGGAAATTCAGTTTCTTTACAGCCATCTGGGGGGGCGCGGTGTTCGAGGCCCTGCTGCTGTAAAAGGAATCCAACAAAACTTTATTTATCTAATCAGCTGCAGCATTAATGCCAACATGTTTATCATTTGGGTTCCGGCATCAGTGAGGAGAAAAGGTTCACTGGGAAACACTGCGCCCCCATTAGCCCCCTTAGGTGTGTTTAGTTGCTGGGCTAATAACTGATGCTCAGTTGTCCATTTTTAAGCAAACGCACCTGCCTTTTCCCATTACCATTGAATGCAGCACAGAAGTTTGCTGTTTATACTTTAGAAGTGTTTTAATTTCCTCTAAAATGAAGCAGGTTTCTGCCTCTAAATAGTCAGCGTTGGTCGCTGTGCAGCATTGTTACATCACAGCATCAAAATGATCATCATGCCCAGCAGCTGCTGTCCATAAAACAGGCCTGACTGATGGCATTTAGTGCAGAGCATCAGAGTCAGGACGTTTGGAATGAGTAATACTGAATCCTGCAGCAGTGAAAAGGCAGCAGATCCCTTGTTTTAAGAAGGTCGTCATTTTAAAAATGGAAACATTAAAGATGATTTGGGTTGAATGTGTTTAACTGTCTGTGGAGTTTCAGAAAATGTTTCTGTTAAATTCTCCTCTCTGGGTTTTTCTAATCAGGTCTGATTATTTTAGGTTCAGTTCAATTCTCTGATCTTTCAGCATCTGTAAAAAAAATCTAGCTCATTTTGTTCTACTGTCACCAAACCAGAGTCTCTTTTAAAACCTACCATAGAGCAAAAAAAAAAGAAAAAAAAATATTAATGACCCAATTTATATATATTGAGATTTAAGTTTAAACATTAAAGATGTGTTTAGATTTTATTGAACATCTAATATTCTGTCATTTCTGACACATTTTAGATGCAAATAGAACATTTATAGATAAAAGCTGTAGAAATAGATTTAAAATATAGATTTATCATTAGGTTTAATGAGAATTTGCCACTAAATGTCAGACAGAAGCATAAAATATGAAGTTATTATGCTAAATAACAGAAATGTGAGACAATAAGCTTTATTTTCTAATCTTTTCTGATTGAAACTATTTGAAGCTTTTCTGGATCTCTGAGCCTCCTGGTCAGAGCTGCTCTATGCTGCTGCATGTCTGCTTTGATGCACGCGCTGTCAGACTGTGATCAAAGTGTCCGCTGATGATGTGTGAGCGCGCGTGGATCAGTCGTGTCAGAGCTCAGACACGCGCGCAGGCGATAGAGTCTAAAACACGACTTTCTGTCAAAATAGAATCTATTCAGTCTAGCTCTATGCGCAGTGAACGATGGGAGTTTCCTGCCTCCTTACCTGAAGAATCATAGATGATGTAGATCTGTAAAATCCAGCATAGATCCCAAATGAGGAGCATCCTTGGTTTCTGTCCTGCGCTCAGAGACATCAGGGCCAAACTTGGAGCGTTTCCCTCTTTGCGTCCTGCGCTCAGCGGCCGCCTTCACTCCGCGCTG
Source organism: Cyprinodon variegatus (assembly GCF_000732505.1). Lineage (NCBI taxonomy): Eukaryota > Metazoa > Chordata > Actinopteri > Cyprinodontiformes > Cyprinodontidae > Cyprinodon > Cyprinodon variegatus. The sequence continues at coordinate 164,441 of NW_015151705.1, forward strand.
CTCCTCCTGCCAGCACCGCTGCTCCTCCTGCCAGCACCGCTGCTCCTCCTGCCAGCACCGCTGCTCCTCCTGCCAGCATCGCTGCTCCTCTCTGGAGCCGGGAGGTCCGCTCCTCTGCTGGGAGCTGATGCTGGCTGGAAGCGCGCAG
>NW_015151705.1:166803-168372 GCF_000732505.1 Cyprinodon variegatus
GATTTAACAGGAAGCCAATGAAGAGAAGCCAGGATAGGAGAGATATGATCTCTCTTTTTCATTTTCATCAGAACTCCTTTTAGGATTAGTTCTGTAGGTTCGGACGTTAGGGCCTGATCTGCAAAGATTCCCAGGGAGGAGCTCTAAGTTGGGTGTCACAGGTGAGTTGGAGTGATTTTGGTTCAGAGATGTGAAAACATGTCCGGTTCTGATCCGTTTCAATGAATAAACTGAGCTGGAAAGAAGATAAAGTTCTGCATGATGTAGAAAATAATGTTTATTATTAAAATGATGGAATATAGTGTATTTCACAGAATCATAAGTATGTGTAAGAATCTCAAAGTATTACAAACTGAACTGAATACATAATGATGAAATAAAGAAACTCAGATTTGAATGATTCATTTTAAATCATAAAACACCAACAACCTAAAAACTAAGAGGAAACAGACACAGCTCAAAGTGTGAGGTGTGCCCCCTGGGGGGCAGCAGAGTAACTACAGCAGGGCTAGATAGAATGAACTGAATAAATGAACCATTTTCAGAGATTATCGTTTGACTATTAATAGAAAAGGAATTCAGTTACACGCTAAAATAACTAGTTTCTTTACAGGGAAGCTTTGTTACTTAAAAGATATTTTATTCTATAGCATCATATTAATTAGCTCAGTTGTTTAATCTGGAGTGTTTCCAGTCTCAGACATAATGAAATCTCTCTCAGAGGAAAGACTTTCTATGCCTCCGCCCGGCGAAGGGCCGCTCTGCGGATCTCTCTCAGCAGAACCTCCCTGTTGTTCTTCACATTGGTTTTGGCCGTGTTCAACAAAAAGTCAACCTTCTCCTGGCTGAAGGGACGCTGGAAAGTGGAGAACTCCTTCATCCTGGCTTGGTATTCTTCTGCATCTGTAGAAAAAGTAAAGGTCACTTACATTCACTTTGACCTTTGACACCTCACCGTTCTAAGGTGACTCGTTAAGGTCTTGAGCTGTTAAAGACCAGCTGGAGCATTTAAACCTCCCTGCCAGGGATGAGAATGAATGACAGTCCTCCAGGGACAGTGTCCTGCAGCTTCAAGGGTCCATCAGACCCAAATCAAACCATGGACTGATGTCCTCAGTCTGCAGCTCTTCCAGAGTCCTGGTCACCGTCCAATCATTAGATTGAGGTGTGTTGGAGAAGGGACACATTTAAGGTCTGCAGTTGGTCATCTCTGCAGCTGTGGACGTTTATCAGATAAACCATCATGTAGTCGTGCACAGCTCTGAGTAGTGCAGCTTGTCCTTGCATTCAGTCACTCAGAGTCTCTACCAGACTTCCATCTGCAGGATCCCAGTTACCTAGGTTACCTAGGTAACACCTAAGTCACTGGGATCCCGGGGGAATCATCGGCTGATTTCCCAGTATTCTGGAAGCAGCTCTTCAATCAGTGAGAAATGGCAGCGCCTCGCAGACTGACAGACGTCAGGAGTTCTTTCATTAACTGATTTGTTATAAATGTCTTATTACTGTCAGTGTAGAAATCGAGCAAAGCGTGTTACATGCCAGCCATGAAGGAAAAGTCGCTCATAT
>NW_015151705.1:170863-171719 GCF_000732505.1 Cyprinodon variegatus
CCTTGAGCCAGACCCTTAACCCCACACTGCTCCCCGGGCGCTGCACAATGGCAGCCCACTGCTCTTCACGGGGAGGGGTTAAATGCAGAGGTGAAAGGTACATTTCTCCATTGTGAGATCAATAAAGTTCAATTATAATTATGATGCTGCCACCACCGTGTTTCACAGTGGAAAAGATGGATGGGTTCTTGGTCTACCACATTATCTTTTGCATGAAAGCTCAAAGGTTTCAGTTTGGTCTCAGCTGGCAGTAACATGTTCTTCCACGTTTGCTGTGTCCTTTATGTGGTTTGAGGGAATCTCCATGTGCTCTGTAGGAGCTCTCATGGCGTAATGTTTGATCAATGGATTTCTACTCTTTCATAAAGGCCCGGCTGATGGACAGCAGGGCCAGTAGGCTGGAGGTGCTGTGTGATTGAACATGCATTGCTGCTGTAGGCACCAAAGAACCAACCTCTGCAGTTCTGTCTGTTGAAAAGCGGCATGTAGACGATGGTGGGCTCCTTTCCTTTTCCCTGGAACACATAGCAGTCCTTTGGCCAGTCCCTGTCCTCCAGGATCTCATCACCGATCTGTGGAAAGGGCTTGTTCACCTCAGCTGCGTAGTCTCTGGCCAGAGTCAGAGTCTGGAAGAGGAAGCAGAGGGAGAACAACTTACTGCTCTGTTGGTAAAGAGACGACAGGCGAGGAGATCAACAACTGTTTCATAGTCGCTGCAATATGCAAAAGATTTTCTGCTCATCTTTGCCTCAACATTAGAGAAACAAACTCATGTTAAATAAACTCTCCTATATGCTGATGAAGGTTCTCAGTCATCCAGGTCATAGTCATTCCGTAAAAGTAAAAAAAAATCCAC
>NW_015151705.1:173151-174757 GCF_000732505.1 Cyprinodon variegatus
CCCCCTTTGGAATGGGGGTCGTTTGGCTTCTTTGTTAGCCTGCAATGCCCCATACCTGTCTATGTCTCTGTTGTTTTTTCTTAAACCAACGAAACGTCTTCAAACGTGGAAACAAAGTCCAGTGGGTTGTTTTTCAACTTTTTTGGAAAGAAACCCTTTAACGTACATTTGTAACAATTAACCTTTAGCTTTACTGCCTGTAATCAATGACTGCATTTATCTGTGTCTAAGAATAGGGATTGAATAGTACTAAAACACGGAATGACTAAGAGTTGTCATTGCTGGCAGTTCAGGATGATCAATAGTTGGCAGTGAAGATCATTTGGAGAGGCTAAGCCCCAGATTCCACATCCTCCATCACCGCTCACTGAGTACTTATCTGTCATGTTGATCAATGAGAACGGTTCAACATCCACTGCTATAAGGAGCATCCACTGCTATAAGGAGCATCCACTGCTATAAGGAGCATCCAATGCTATAAGGAGCATCCACTGCTATAAGGAGCATCCACTGCTATAAGGAGCATCCACTGCTATGAGGAGCATCCAATGCTATAAGGAGCATCCACTGCTATAAGGAGCAGCATGATGAACAGTTTCACTGTCACCAAGAATGAGAAAAGGAGAACCAGCATAAACATCAGGAAAACAATCTCCAGGTGGGAGGAGCTAAAGAAGGAGGGAGATTCTAAAAAAGATGCTGAAGTTCCATGTTTCTCCTTAACTAGCCAGTGATTTAAATTAGCCTACAGCCAACTCTGTCCATCGTGTTTTATTAAACAATGTTGCTTGTTATGTAAAAAGGAACTATAGTTCGAGCTTTTTGAGGCAGTTAATTCCAGCTGATAGAGACTTCCCTTCAGGATCTGTTTGCTTGATAATCTCCAAGAACTTTTCAGAAAATAAAACTTTCTGAGCATCAAAGTTTCAGGTTTATCTGTCATCAATCCCAGTTTCCTGTTGCCGATCTTCATTCTCTAAACCTGTTAGACATTTCAGACAGATACAAATACTTTCACCAATTCTAATTTCATTACGGTCGTAATGAAAGTTGTTTCCGAAATCGACTGACATTCAAGCATTTCATTTTATAAGCTAGCCTTTATATGTTATGTTGAACCAAAATCACTAAAACAAACCACTGCATCGTTAAAGTCCTCTGAGTCGCTGCTGGAATTAACCAGAAGATCTTCTCCTCAAACAGAACCACCTGACATCATCCTGTCTTTCCTGAGAGGCTGCTACCAGAGGAGCTTTAGCTTTTCAGTTAAACACCAATATTTTACAGCACCTCAAACATGTTTCCAGCGCTGGACTCTGGAGCAATCATGAGGTCGATGTCCCTCTTGTCTCCTAGAAAGGATGGGTAGGCCATGTTGATCAGCAGCCCGGCGTCGATCAGGTGAACTTGTTCTTTGGACTGGAGGCAATCAGGAACGGAAGCGTCTGTTGGCGACAAACACCGAGTTAATCTCAGACCGACTTCCAACGTTTCACTAACTCGACCTTTCCACGTCGCTTCAGAGAAACTAGGAGGAGACGTATCTTCTCAGGGCACTGCAGGTCTTCCTTAGATGGTTTTAGTTCTGGACTCTGGATAAATGAGT
>NW_015151705.1:175261-176706 GCF_000732505.1 Cyprinodon variegatus
ACTAAAATACTCTGTCATGATTTGTGAACATTAAGATCTAAAGAGAAGCGCCATCTCCTGGTCAGACCCTGTAATTCAGTGAAAGGCTGGAGTCAGAGTGAAATAATATGCAAGGGGGGGTCACTGCAGTGGTTGGTAGTTGGAGATTATTTCACTGGGAGTTGCAGGGAAGTTGGCTGCCATTAGGCTGGTGTTGGACTGGGAAAGGTCATTCTGAATGGCTGCTACTGTAAACCTTGAACTGTTAAACCTAATCCCAGAACCTGAAGCTGCCGCCTCCATGAGATGCTTAGATGTTCTTCTCATGATGTTCTGGATTGGTTCAGAGGGAACCTTTACCTTTCAGTCTGTGCCCAAAAATTCTCCAGAACATAACTGAAGGATTATCTTTGGAAGGACAAACTTCTGCTTTTCTAACCCTGGGTTGAAAACCAGAGGAAACCAGCAGGGAGCCTCTGGTTTAACTGGTTCCCACTTCAAACTTAGTACTTTAACATATTGATGTTAAGCTTTTAAATGGCTGAATTGCTGCTTAATAAAATTATTCTGTGTAAATCGTTTGAGATCTGCCAACTCACTCTGGAACTGATAGAGGAAGTTGCTGGTTGTTCCCCACTCCCACTTCAGAATAAGAGGCACCAGTTGCTTTGTGAGGAAGGAAACTGGAGGAAACATATTGGAGAGAAATTAGTTTTCCTTCACAGTCTGCAGTGATGCTGCTGCAGGTCTGGTTCTGTGGTCTACAGACTGGATGTTCTGAAAGCTCCTTCCTCCAGACTTTGGCTCCAACTCTCAACGGCTTCCACCAGCTCCAGACTCCAGCGCTGAAACAGACGTGTCCTCTCCTCTGGACTCAGAGACTCCAGCAGAACGGACCGGTCATGGTTCACCTTGTCTGGAAGAGAAGGGCGGGGGACGCTCGTCAGTTTCTCCTCCAATCATCACTGGATGACAGAGACAAAGAGATGAAGAAACGTTGAACCATGCAGGGTTTTCTGCAGCGTCTCCAGTTCACGCAGGGCGCTGGGATCCTTAATGGAGCTCGAGGTGAGACTTATCAGGTGATGGAGCACGCTGTACATGAGAAGATATTCCTGGACGGCGCCTTCTACAGGCACTGTAACAAACACACAGAGAAAAGGTCAATCCCCCACCGCGCCGCCAACATGTGTGTGTTTCCAGCTGTGGTTACCGTTCAGCCAGGGAGGGAGGACTTCCATGACAGGTTCCTCATGAGCCAGAGCACAGCCTAAAATCCCTGCAGAGCAGAACCACAAGTTGACAGTTCATGGTTACTGTGGACATGGAGGACAGCAGGTATGTGGAGGAAAAATGCTGCTCAGATAGATGTTTGATATAGTTCTGTATGATAATGACCCATTTCCCTTCATTTCAATTCTAGTCAGTTTATTTCTATAGCTTCAATTCACATCATGTCATCTCAG
>NW_015151705.1:179640-182352 GCF_000732505.1 Cyprinodon variegatus
GCCCATTGTTCAGAGAATGGGAGGTTTCAGGACTCACCTTGGAGTCTGACCATGTCCGTCTCTGAGGATCTCGGCCCATTGTTCAGAGAATGGGAGGTTTCAGGACTCACCTTGGAGTCTGACCATGTCCATCTCTGCTTTCTTCTCTATCAGCTCCCCATTCTGGAACTTGCTCCCCAACAGGGGCGTGTGAACGAAGAGCTCTAGCTCGGTGAATCCGGCCTCATGGGGACTCACCTCGAACCATTTCCCTTCAGGACAAAGGAGACGACTTCACCCTTCAGAAAGGTCAACCCCTCCTCCAGCGGCGGTGAGTGTTTACCTCCCAGCGGCCCGTTGGAGAAGCAGTGTTTCTCGATGGCGCAGTAGATGGGGTAAGGGTTGCTGGCGTTCCTGCTGGCCTCCTCTGACAGAAGGCGTAGATCCATCTGAGGACGTATACCGACTTTCTGTAAAGAATCATCACACCTGGGAGCTCAAGGTGTTCGCATGTCCAACCTGTTTCATGATACCGGCAGAGGTTAGGACTCCCCAGATGTCAGAGAGGGAGAAGTGCTCCTCCTTTGAGGTCTCAGCCAACCAGGCCAGAGCCTCCTCCAGCTGCACGCCGGGACCCGACAGCCTGGACACGGCTTCATCCATGTTGGAGCTCCACTGGGGGTCACTGTAGAGCGAGGCCATTGACCTGAGGAGGAACCAGGATATCAGAGACTGTAGAATCACACCTGGAAATGATTCCCTTTAGTTCTTATTCTGGATCTAAAGCTGAAAGATGCTTCATTTCATTTTGATGATTAGCAGCAGAATAAAGGGCTGAACATCCTGAAACTGACCAATAAACGTGGAGCAACCAGCTATTGCTGCTCAGAGTGAGGCCTCCTGCTGACGGGAGGCCAGGGGCGCAGCAGCTGCACGAATTCAACGTTGAAGACCATTAAATATTGATGTGTTTGCAGCCTGAGTTTCCTCTCCAGAATACTTTCTTCTAGCACCAAATATATTTTACTTCAAAACTTGCATCATATTATATTAAAAGGGAAAATGTCAGGAGGTTATAGCTGATGACTCTTCCAGCCTCCAAGTGTTGGAAGAAGAATCCAGAACTTCCTCAGACCAACCGTCCCGACGGCTTTAGATCGCTGGTCTGAATTCCCTGAAGGTTCTGCAGCTTTTAGGTTTCTCTCTGCTTCATCAGACAGAAACCTCTGACTGATATGATCTCGTTACCGGAGCTGGGGGGGTCTGAGAGCTCTGATCTAGATGGCTCTACCTGCAGCTGAGCACAGCAGCAGACTGATGACTGACCGGCTTCAACACAACAAACATTCAGTTAGCTTCTAATTAGCTCCAGGTGCTTCTTCTTTCTAGGGTTTCTGGTGGGCGGGGCCAAGCAGCGTGTCGGTGGAGAGGAGGGAGATGTGGAGCCATCAGGTCAGAAAAGCTGATACTAGAAGCTGTCACTGTTTCTGCATAGCTGTCTGGATGTTACAATAAATAAATATCAAAGGATTAAACTCCAAAGCTGGAAGGATGGATTATGAAGAAGGAAAAGAGGTTTTCAGCCTGTTTCTACTTCCCATTAGTTTCCAGCTCATCTGAGGAAATACGGCTGGTTGCTTAGTTACCATGTCGATCCAGAAACTCCTCCCAGGTAAAGCAGAGTGTCCAGCAGGGCTTCCTGTTCCAGCTGGTAGAGGAAGCCCAGCAGAGCCACCGCTGCCCTCTGACCTCCACCAGAAGCCACCAGAGCAATGTGAGGGACTGAGTCCTGGAAAAGAAACCAGGAAAATCAGACTAGCTCCTCCTTACATTTCTGTTTGTTATATTTCTATCCATTTAGGATCTTTTTCAGTTTATATTGATGTTGTGGCATTTATTACGCCGCCTGTTTCCTGCAGCGGGTTTAACAAACTCAGACTCAACTCTGAATTGATCTGTCCTGAGCTTTTTAGTTCGTTTAACTCAGATCTCCAGCTGCAAAATTACATTTTTACAGCAGAAACTGCATTTCAGAAAGAAAAAAAAGAAGAAAAAAAAAGAATTAAACCAGTAAGAATTAATTTAATATATAATAATAGAACTTTATTAATCTCACTCTGGAGAAAATTACCTCTGCATTTAACCCCGCCCCTTAGGGAGCAGTGGGCTGCCATTGTGCGGCGCCCAGGGAGCAGTGTGGGGTTAAGGGTCTTGCTCAGGGACCCAGAATGAAGGCTGTGGAGATTGATCCGGGTACTGCATCCTTCTCAGAGTGCACTGCTCTGCCCACTAGGCCAACACTCCCCATGTCTATAACTGTTAACACATTTATTAGTTTGTTATCGGCGGTGAAGGACGCATGCTGCTGAACTGGAGCGGGTTCATCTTTACATGAGTCTATTTCTTTAGTCTGTAGCGAGGAAATGAATTAGTCAAAGTTTAGCTTGATTAAATATATTCAACATTAATTGGAGGTTTTATGGCATCTTACTGGCTGATGTCCTTCAGCAAGTAGGTTGATAGTTCAAGTCCCAGCATGGAGTTTCTACGTTCTCCTCATTGAGGTGGAGGTTCAAAAACATCAATGTAAGATGATTCAGTCCTCAGGACCAACTGTGTCTCAAAGATTTATGTCCTCCTCAGTAGCAATTCAGTTATTCTATTCAGTTTATTTCTATAGATTCACATCATGTCATCTCAGGTCACTTTATAGATCCAGATCAACCAGATCAT
>NW_015151705.1:185224-187026 GCF_000732505.1 Cyprinodon variegatus
ATGATCTGGTTGATCTGGATCTATAAAGTGACCTGAGATGACATGATGTGAATCTATAGAAATAAACTGAATAGAACTGAGTATCATGTGAAAATCACCACATGTCATCTCAAGGTGTTTTACAGAGAAAATAGAGGAAAAGCAGCTGGTTTCATCCGGTCATTGCCCAGCAGGATGTGCTCCTCCTGGATCTGCAGCAATCCCTCACACCCAGCTTTTAAATCCACACATTGGGCCCAACGGGAGACCTGCAAAGCGCAGACCTGCAGCAAATAGAATGATTATACAAAATACATGCAGTACGAAACGGCTGCAAGTAACTAGCTTTGCATAACAGTTTTAATCCAGGCCACTAGGGGGAGACAGCCATCAATGCTAGTGAATATCCAGATTTTCTTTGATTCTAATTTGACCCTCTGATCTGTGATGCCTAGTAAAGGTCGGGAGGGTCGTCCTCCATACCTCATCCATCCTCTTGACTTGTAGGACACATTCTAACAAGCTTGCTCTGATTTTCTAATCACAGAACAAAATGCTTCACAGAAAAGAAGAGGAAAGTTTCCCTTTGTTTCTGTTCTCTGTTCTTTGTTCTGTCTAGTAATTGTCATGTAACTTCCACAACTCAGATACCACATCATGACGGGGACAACACCCTGCAATTGAGGAACATCAGGAAGCAGCTCCATGCAGAACGGGCCCTCCTATCTGTTAAGCCTGCAGTGGATGACAGTCCTCCCTGTAGAGCAGCGCTTTGCAGACCTGGTCCCTGGAACTTACTGTCCTGCTCATTCTGAATGTTTCCACCCATCTAACTCCAAGTACCGGGCGACTAATGAAGCGCAGCTGGATGCAGTCGATGGATGAGGTGCTGAGGACAGCAGGGCCTGATGGCGGAGTTTGAAAAGCACTGCTGCAGAGCTCACACTCAAACCTCAATCCCTGTCTTCTGAATGAGAGGCTCACCTCAGAGGCTGTGGTGTTTCCCTCCATGTTCTCCGCCGCTTCCACCAGCACTGCACCTATAAGCAGCATTAGGCCCAGCCCTGACGCTGAAGAACCAGTATTTCCAGTCTGTTTCTGCATGCTGGCTTCCAGGGGTCTGCCTGCCTCTCTGCAGGGATGGCGTTTCTGGGGAAGTTGCACAAGAACATATTTCAGTAACGGATGAGAAGCCTCCTGGTGGCAGTTAGAGGGAAACAAACGTCCAAAGAGCAGAAACACATCTGGGATTGATTTTCCTTTGGAAGATCAGTCTGATGGGAGAAGAAAACAGATGAAGCCGTTTGGGGAATAAAGCAGAGAAATGATTATTAGATTGATTTAATGAAATGTTGTAAAAACAAACTAATTTCTGCTCAGTGGATCCGTCAGACTGAGGAAATGATTTAGAGGGAAGTTATTAACAGCTGAACCCTTATTGGTCTGAAAGAAGATCAATCATCCTCTGATCTCCTGCTAACAGGCTGGATTTTACTGCAGCGTCTGCTGCTCTCATCCTCATCTGACCTGCTGAATCGCTTCTTTTTATCCTTTTTATCAATTCGATTCAGTTTATTTCTATAGCACCAATTCACAACACGTCTATAGGCACTTTATGTTTCAACCAGATCATCCAGTCAGATTGATTTATGTTTGCATGATCTTCCTCCATCTTCCTCTTCCTCTGCCAGTCTGCCATTGAGCAGGACGGCGTCCTTTTAGCATCATTAAACCGACCTGCAGGAAGCAGGCCTGTATGCCAGGTTATCATCACAGCCATGATGGAGGGGAGGCAGGGGGAGGCAGAGGGAGGCAGAGGGAGG
>NW_015151705.1:189797-191379 GCF_000732505.1 Cyprinodon variegatus
AGAGGGAGGCAGAGGGAGGCAGAGGGAGGGAGGTAATACAGTGAGTGCATGAGGAGGTCGGCTGATGGACCCTCTGGCAGCTTTTAGGAGGATCGTCTCTGAAGTGTCATTAGATCCAGTTTGGGTTCATCAAAGGTGATGATGTCATCAGAGAATCTGCTGCTGTAAGTCCATCATTTATTCTCCTAACTGGGTCACGTGACCCAGAGTGGTTGTGATGTCAGACAGACCCGGGTCCTGCTATAGTGTAGAGCTGGTCACCCTCATACCGGTTGCTGCAGGTTCGAGTCCTGGTCCTGCTGACCTCTGCAAGATTTTATTTTTTTTAATGCTTTATTGGAAATTCCGTGTAACGTTACAGAATGAATCAAACATTAAGCTCAGATATACAACATTTGGTGAAATTATAACTTTAAGAAAGACGATACATAGAAGGTAAGAAATAAATAAAAATAAAAAAATGAAACAAACAAATAAATAAAATAAACATAAAATAATAATAGCTAGGGGTTTACATTGAGTTTACGGTCATTTACAACAGTTTATAATTTTATACCATTTTTCTTCTTCATAAATTTAAGTGATTGAAAATACAAACAAAGTTCTTTAAGGAAAACGATGAAGTTTGGATGGTTCCTCATGTGTGAATGGAAAATGTCCTCATCATGAGTAACACATTAAAGGCTCCTGCAGCTTATCTGTCATTTCTAGTCCAAACTAAACCTCCTCTCTGTCCAGATGAGGAGGAGATTCACATTTAGATGAACACCAGAAGCAGAAATCTTCCCAGAAAACTTTCCCGTACAGACAGTCGAAAAAGAGGCGACCAACAGTCTCACATTCATAGAAGGTTCAATCATTTTATTTAAAACCAAAACGGAGCCTCAGAAATTCCTTGGAAGGATAAATGTCAGCGATTATTTTGAAATGACTTCTTTAACCTTTGGAGCAACAGGAACCTGTAGATATTTACTCCACAGTTTTCCCACTTTCTCTTTAGGAAAATGCTTGGAGATTAGGTTTCTGTGGGATGCACCTTTGCCAGATGTCTCTCCTGTCTACTACCACTTCCTGTCTGCTTTCAAAGTAAAGGCCATCTAATCTAATATCAGACAGATTCATCTCATCTTTGAACTGCTGTTATCTGTCAGAGCGTGCTTTTTAATCAGGCACGCTGCAGGATGTCTAAACAGGAAAACAGGACAGGAGAGACTTTTTAAAAGGTCTAATTATTCGAGTGTAACATGCTTCCTGTAAAACCTGAAGCAGCAGATCCTCCTCATCAATCAGAAATCTCAAATTGTATTAGTTTATTCAAAGTGCTTTTAAATAACATTGTTTATTATTTTATGTTGAATGTGATCCAAGCTCCTCATTATAAACCAATGTGTTTTTAATTCACATCCGTATCATAAAATTGGATTTTTTTTTCACCCTAATTGATCCAATTCTTCATGCGAAACGGGAAGGAAGGCTGTTAGTCAGGAAGCACAATAACAAGTGACACAAACTGGTTTATCTGCCAAACGACCCCCATTCCAAAGGGGGGGACCCGTTCATCCGTTTCTATTTGCATGATTTC
>NW_015151705.1:194898-196364 GCF_000732505.1 Cyprinodon variegatus
TGTTCGGGGCGGGGGAATTATAATAATTTGTTTTAATTATAATGCCTTTCAGAACAGCATGGGTTATTGTACAACAGACAATCCTAAATAAACAAAACCAGAGTTTAATAATTTGCATCGTTGCTTGAATTTTGTGAATCGTCGTCGTTTATAAACCAAAAACTAAACGAAACCAGTGAAGCTTTTCTCTGCTCTGCTCTCCATGGGGATGAGGATGAGGAGGCTCAGCAAGGTGGATGGAAGAGGAAGATCTGAGCGGAGGAGGAGGAGGAGGAGTTCATGTTAACGTCCTTCATGTTTCCAGAGAGAGAGACAATCCTGGGATCAGTGATCAGCAGATTAAATCCAGACTAGCTCCTTTAATCTGCAGGGAAATTCAGGAATTTATCAAAACCAACGTTTTCCAGGGAAAATAAAAAGTCTTTATTTAGCTTAACATCATTATTGTCCAAATGTTGATGAAATCTCCCAGTAATATTTCATTAGGAGGTAGAAAGTTAAGCTGTTAGTTAGTTAAACATCCTTATTGGGATTTAGTTCATCATGTTTGTCAAATCAGAAATATTTCAAATGATTTCTCCTCTTTTCCTGGTTTGTTATGAGAGGAAAGCTGTTAGGATGATCAATGGCGGCTGCTTTTCATCTGCAGCTCAGTTAATAGACCAGTTAGATTCTTCTTCTATGGTTCCTGTACCGATCCTATTAAGGACTCCTGAAAGCCTGAAACACGAAGCCGCTCAGGTCCGCGTACTTTCGTTTTTCCGTTTACAAATTAAAAACGGAAAAACGTAAGTAGTTTCCGTTTTTTGTTTTATTTATACTGGAAAAAAAAAAACAAGTTGCCTGAAAGTCCAGGGACCCTTCATCTTTCAACTCTGAAAAAGAAAACTCTAAATGGAACTGGCGAAAATCCAAAAACGGGCCGTTTTTTCTGCTTTGTAAACGGAAAAACGGAAGTACAATCCGTTTTTGGTTTTCAAGAAAAAAAAACAATTACCTGAAAGTACGCGGACCTCAGACAGCTGACGCCGCCCGGGTTTAATTTAATAGGGCTTGGGATCCGCATTGCATTGTGGGACGTGGCGGCCATATTGAGGGCTACGCGAACGTAAACATAGCTCTGATACAACGTTGTTGAAAGAAGAGACGTAGAAGTAGAGAGAAAAAAGATGTTAAAATCCCGAAAAGGATCTGGAATTTACCGGGACGCATTAAATAGAGAAGCCAGGGATCGGTATGGTGACAAAATCAGCATTATTAATAATTTGGATCCATCTGATCCAGCATTGGATCCAGCAAACAGTGGGAACACAGTAATCCGTACGAAGCTAAGCTGTGATCAGACGAGCTCTGGAACCTGCTAGTTTAGCAACTGCTAACCGCTAGTGCTAACAACCACTCACACATGTAATGTACTTTTAACTAGCTGCTATGTGTTTCAAAGGTGTAGTTAGTAACGTTAACTG
>NW_015151705.1:199341-201048 GCF_000732505.1 Cyprinodon variegatus
CAGAACCGGTCCAGATCAGACAGAACCGGTCCAGATCAGACAGAACCGGTCCAGATCAGACAGAACCGGTCCAGATCAGACAGAACCAGGAGGCGGTGCTGCTCAGAAACCAGACCCATCTCTGCTGGTTTCTACCCTGAAGACCTGCAGCGTCCCGGACTCACAGAAGACCTGTGATGATGATGATGATGATGATGATGATGATGATGATGATGATGATGATGATGATCCTACTCTTCATGGCGCTCCCAGGAGGAGACGTTCAGCCTCGGCGTGAAGGTGGTTCCATGGCTGGTGGACATCAGAGAAGATGTGATGATGTCAGGTCCATCCCGGTGATGTTTGGACCCAGAGTGAGGAGCTTTGCTCTATTTCTGGATGATGAAGCAGAAAAAAACTAAGCAGCAGATTTCTGGCTCTACATTGGGCCGAGGAATGAAATCAGCTTCTAGCTGTTGTACATCTGTGATCGCTTTAATAAAACCTTCAAAGCTGTGATGTTCAAACTGGGCATGTTGAGCTGGGAGGAGTGGGAGTGCAGGGACACTGTGGAGTAAATGGAGCTGGGCTGGGCTGATGGTGGGGGGTGCAGAGCGTCTGAGCGTTGATCGATTCCAGGCTCAGGATTTTCCAGACTGACTGAATGGTGGAGGTCAAAGGTCGGCTGCTCTTGTTTCCTATGAAAGAGCGGCTGTGTGTGAGCGTGCTTCGCTGCGAGCTCATGTGGAGCGGTAAATATGGCCGTGTGTTTGCCCAAAGTCTCGCTGAAAGACGTTTTTGTTGGTTTCTTTATTTTTTTTTTCATCAGGTTGAGCTGCAGGAAGAAACTGGAAGAAACTGGAAGAAACTGAAGTCAGGAGGCATCAGCAGCTTAAAAACACCTGACTGAGTTTAACAGGATCAGATCTTCATTCTCCACTCTGATGCTTCTAACTGTGGACATTTTTGAGGGACATGATAAAAAGTTCTGATTGTGAAGCAAATGTTAGCATCATTATTGGAGCTAATCTGCTGAAAGCAGGGGGGGGGGTCTAATGGCTGCCTGTCTGACATCCGCCATGTTTTGATCTGCTGCTGAGACGCCCATCTGCAGAAAATTACTGAAGGCAGGAAATGAGCCACCCAGCTCACTGAGATGCTGCTAACTTAGAAAAACTTAGTGTAACATGCTAACTCTGAGCAACATGCTAACTCTGAGCAACATGCTAAGTTAGAATAACATGCTAACTCAGTGCAACTTCTAAGTTAGAACAACATGCTAACTCAAAGCAGCATGCTAATTTTGAACAACATGCTAACTTAGTGCAACATGCTAACTCAGAGCAACATGCTAACTTAGTCATGCATGCTCACTCAGAGCAATATGCTAACTCAGACCAACATGGTAACTTTGAGCAACATGCTAACTCAGAGCAACATGCTCACACAGAGCAACATGCTAACTTTGAGCAACATGCTAACTCAGAGCAACATGCTAACTTAGTCATGCATGCTCACTCAGAGCAACATGCTAACTCAGACCAACATGGTAACTTTGAGCAACATGCTAACTCAGAGCAACATGCTAACTTAGTCATGCAGGCTCACTCAGAACAACATGCTAGCTTAGTGCAACATACTAACATAGAGCAACATGCTAACTTAGACCAACATGCTAACTTAGAACAATATGCTAACTTAGAGCAACATGCTAACTCAGAGCAACAT
>NW_015151706.1:0-1089 GCF_000732505.1 Cyprinodon variegatus
ATCTATTCAAAGCCCAAATCTATGAAATTGATACAAATAGCACATTCCTGCTTTAATCCAGTCATACTCAGTAAAGTAAACTATATAAATACTTTAATTTTGTCAAAACAAAACCTTTGGGAAGATTTTTGGATAGTGGAAAAATGTAACAGTAATAAATATTCACAATAATGAAAGATTTACTCTTAGACATTAATGCAAAAAATGAATAAACTAAATAATAAATATACACGTTTAATTAACAGTTGGACAAAACCGTTGTAACCCCCTTATTGTGACCAATGGAGCACACATTGATTGTAGTATTTGACGAAGTACACTTTTGAGAACTATTCCTGTTTAAACAACCTTGACAAAGTTGATTAATAATAATACATATGCTTTACTGTAATCTTAGGCTTTATTTATGTCATTAAGTTTTTACTAAGTTTTCATGCATTTAAATGCTAAATTCAAGCAAAACTTTTATATAACCTAAAAGTATCACCAGGAAAATTTGACAGTGATGACTTGAGTGAATCACAACCTGTAGAACTCCAAAGACAGTTCTTCTGACAACAGATGAGAGTTCAGTCAGAGGATGAAGATCACACAGGCGAAGAGAAACGATGCCCCCCGCACACTGACAAACGAGTGAGAGATCTCCTTAGAGCTGGATCCTGGTCATTCTTTCACTAACAGGTGGTCTCTGATTTAAAAAAAGAAAAAAGAAAGTTATGTTCATTTTGATGCAGACAAACAATAACATTATTTTTAATACAAAACACTTCTATTCATTTCTATATGTGCAGTAAGAAACATAAACTATACTGCCATAACTGTTAACTCGTGTGATTTCACACACCTTAAAACTCAATTGACATCTAATTTTTAAGCAAATGGGTTTAAAAAAATTATACCAGCCGACAACCTTTGCTGCTGAAACTCTTGCCTTTAGTACAAGATTTATGAAGATTTGTATTGAGATTTTTTATTTTAAAGCTACTGAAGTTGGATAGGTTTCACTACCGTATTTTCACACCATAAGGCGCACCGTACTAAAAGGCGCAGTCTCAGTTATGTGTGCCATTACTGTATTTAACACACACA
>NW_015151706.1:4109-6539 GCF_000732505.1 Cyprinodon variegatus
GCCAACCATTCATGCAATTTTATTTATTCATTTTTTAAAATTAATAATCGATACTTGGCGTCAACAATCGATGCAGTATATCACGAAAACTAGAATCACGATGCATCATCATCACGATTATTTTGCACACCCCTAGTGTCCGCCCAGTGTTAAGCAGTGAGACAATGTCATAGCCAGACTCATTTCAAAGGAGGTAAACAAAACGAAGGTGGCATCCTCTCAAGGAGAATGAGCAACTTTAGGAGGCAATCTTTAAGTCTACTGGATATTATACCGCTGTGTTACTGAAGTTATGAAAACACTCCAATGTAATGGTTTTGATGGGGCAAATGGAATATTTAAAAAATATGCAATAGCAAATGCATGAAATATAAAGTTTCTGTTGAATTTATATAAGTAATTAATTATATATTAGTAAGTAATTAAATATAAACTGTAAACCTCCCTGCATAATTATAATAAAGCAATCTATATGCATGAAACAAGTGTACACTTGTGAAAGAAAAATCTGTTGGGCTCTTTTTGGCATCAAGACAATTATTCTTAATGCCACATTGCCAGACAGGACACTGTAAAAAAAAAAAAATATATATATATATATAAGTAATTAAAGAAAAAAAACTGTCTTATCATTGTATTTTTTATATTTTTTAAGGCTGCTTTGTGGTTAAACCTTCTCATAGAAAAGTCAGTGGAAAAATCTGAACACTACACAAAATGCACACGCAAATACAGACTCTTGTGTGTTTCGCTGTAGACCGTCTGCTGTCTGGGTCACAGAGCACATCATGAGTTGCATCCACAATTGCTTTAATTGCACCTGTGTTTGTGTGAACACTGGGTGTGTGTGAGTGTGTTGCGTGTGAACAGGTGGGCTAGACCAAGCAGCGTCATAGGAGTCATTCTATACGCATAAAGAAATGATGTTAGATGCTGATAGGTGTACTTCTCTGGTTATAAGATCCAATGTTTGTATGTTTTTACTGGAATTTAGTTCGTTGTGTTCTTTACACACAGGTGTCTATGTCCTCAGCTGTGTTTCTTTGTGTGTGTGTGTTTGTTTTATACATTGTGGGGACCATTTTCTGGAAAATAACACATTTTAGAGGACTGGCTGCTCCAGACATTTGTCCCTATGGGTCTTATTGCTGTTTTAGGTTGAGGTGTAAGGTTGATGACGAAGGTGTGAATTTAATTTAGGATAGGGTTAGGTATGTACCCATAACATCAAGATAAGGGTCACAGTTTGGCTGTAGAAATGGGTTAGAAATGAATGGAAGTCAATAGAGAGTTCCCACAATCATAGAGAAATGAGATTGTGTGTGTATGCGAGTGGTGTGTCTGTCTAACCTGCAGCTGTTGGGCTGCCATAGCTTCTACCTGGACTCTCGTGCCCTGCCCTCAGGGTTGTGTGTAGACTATGAGGACAGGAAGTTTTGCTTAGCCCTGGAGGCACCCATAAGGCGGGCACATAATTCACTAAAACACAAGCATCCAAAGGTTCCATTAAAAACTGCCGTGTTTATTCAGGCTCTCACAAAATGTTTTCTTTTAAATATGAAACCTAAATTTTTTTATTCATCTCAACTAATTCTCAAAACTGCATCTACTTCCAATTCAGTTTGAAACATTTATGTTTAGTACTTGGAAACGGGGAATCCATTTACTAATTACTCTTAAAGAAAGGTACTAGATTAATGAGTATAGTGAAAAGAGATCACAGGGAAGAAAGAATAATCTATTTGGGTCGTAAGTATTAGATTTTTAAAGAACTGACATACTGAGTCTTTGCTTCATTCATCTGTTCCAGACAATGCTGTTAGCCTTGAGGGGCTCACATTATATCACACCGACAGAAACAGCGAACTCAGCGGTAAGGGGGTAGGTTGTGTGATTACATGAACAAATAATGGTGTAAAAATGCTAGATCGGTCGCCAGCTTTTGGTCCCCAGACATCGAGTTTCTGAGTGTTAACTGGAGGCCGTTCTATCTGCCCAGAGAATTCTCTGTGATTAGCATCACTGCTGTCTCACCTGGACTGTAAAAACCACCTCACTAGTCAAAAGGGCAGAGAAGCATTTGTAGTTCCTGAAGAGGACGAGAAGATCCAACCTGCCCCAACCCATCCTCCCCATCTACAGAAGCACCATAGAGAGCGTTCTGAGCAGCTGTCTCACTGTGTGGTCTGGAGGCTGCAGCGCCTCAGACTGGAAGAAGGTGAGAACAGCAGAGAGGATCATCGGGGCTCCTCTTCCCTAGCCTCGTGAGACCATCCTGATCTCGCGAGCTTTCAAGGTTTCACTCGCAGATCAGTCTGGAGACTCTCCGTTAAAGAAAAATTGGAGCCGTTCACCAAACGAACGTCCAATCAGCGTTGGCTTTGAGGCGGGTTGAGGTGTGACGCAACGAGAAGCGCGACAGTTCAGTCT
>NW_015151706.1:6727-13482 GCF_000732505.1 Cyprinodon variegatus
GCCAGAGTACCCGGAGAGAACCCACGCATGCTCAGGGAGAACATGCAAAGCCCATGCAGAAAGACCCCAGGCCGGCGTTAGTACATTATTGTGCATGTGCATTACCCGCAGTGTTTCTGTTGTAAAGTGATTGTTAATATATGAAAAATTTTAATGTTTAATAAGTTTGAAAATTCCCCTTCAGAGTATTACTGCTGCCGCTGTCTTTATTAGAGGAAAAAATGGTAGGGGTGGCCACAGGTGGGGCAATTGACTGGCTAAGGGTGGCCATGGCCACCCCTGGCCCCCCATCTAGCTCCGCCCCTGCGTAGTAGCCACGTTTGCTCAGCCATGTCTTTGTCCAAATACGTCGTCTCCTTTTCTTTTTAGGGCTTTCAGCACTAAATTGCTCAATTTTCCAAGGCAGCGCGTTTCACTCTAGTGAGCTTCATGTTCTCCTTCTCTTTGT
The DNA here is from genome assembly GCF_000732505.1 of Cyprinodon variegatus. Taxonomy (NCBI): domain Eukaryota; kingdom Metazoa; phylum Chordata; class Actinopteri; order Cyprinodontiformes; family Cyprinodontidae; genus Cyprinodon; species Cyprinodon variegatus. Next base: position 7,176 of record NW_015151706.1, read on the forward strand.
TTGGCTTCTGGATAGAGGAGTAAGAGCAGCTCCATCGCACTGCGGAGATGATTCCGACATGCGATTAGTTGAACAGTGCGAGCAGGTAGATAGCATGAGAGCGTCGTGCTGCACATACATCATGAACTGTGAGCTGTAGCTGCGTGCAACGATTGAAAAAGTGTACGCCCGGCTTTATGCACGCAGGGTGAGCCCATACCCCCGCAAGCTGAGCCCATACCCCCGCAAGCTGAGCCCATACCCCCGCAAGCTGAGCCCATACCCCCGCAAGCTGAGGGGGAAGAGACATTGCAGCTGGGCGGGAGTCGGTGCTGAACTGGAGAGCTCCTTCATTGACAACCTGCCTCACCCTAAATGCACCGGGGAAAGTTATCTAAGATCCTTCCTCCCAGCTGCTGTGAGACTTTATAACCATCATTGTTCCCAACAACCTCAATAAGTTGTGACATTCATGCTAATTTCTGTCTTAGTTAAATAACATCCTGCTGTCATTTTGCAGATCACTGGTGTTGCTGCTATTTTTTCACATATCCATTGCTGTAAAAAATTTCTACAGCTGTTTATTGATTGTTTATACTGCAGATACAGAGAATTTATATTGTAAAAACACTCTGCAGCACAGTAATTATTTGCTATTTTCTCAACTCTGTTACCTATTCTGTTATGTCTGTCCACATTGTCCGACCACGTCTGCTAAAACATTTTGCCGCTGTAACACCACAATTTCCCCAAGAAGGACAATATTCTCTTTCTGTTCTAATAAAATAAACTGAAGCTGTATAGACTGAGGAGTTGGATGAATACGAAAGATAAAAAGTGAAAAGAGAGATAAAACATTAACTAGAAGAAGGAACAGATGAAAACTGTGAAAAGTCGATGAATGTCAAAGACAACCATGTTTATGTGATTGGTGCTTCCCTTGTATTATCTTTTGAAATGGAATATAGAGAAACCAAAGCTTCACATCCTTCAATCGCATAAGCAGACAAGTGGAGTCCAGTTTCATGGGACTGTATAATGTCTGGTGATTGTGCAAATACATGGAACACTAACCTTTTTCACCGTGGTAGACTTTTCTTCTTGCTGTGCACTGCTCCACCCCCTTCTCCTCTTCTCCTCCTCTGCCCATTGAGTATCTGCCTCTTTGCCCCTCTCCTCCTCTCTATCAGGCTTTCTCATCACTAAGCAGTTAATTTTGGGATTAATACGCGTGGCGGCAGTGGCTGGGTTTTTTGAGGGATTTGTGGCAGAGCTGGAGACACTTATCTTGGTCATTATGGTGCCCATATTGGATTCAAGCGTTTTAGTATCTCCCAAACATTCTGTGGTGAAGGAGTCTATCAGAGCAACACGCATCCAAGGATTAAGATAAGAAGACCCCTCATTACAACTTCTCTCCTCCTGCGGCATGCCGACATTCGCAGCAGTGAAGACTCTTCCTGCAACACCATCAGAGGACAGGTACAGGTCTTCCCCGAGCTTTTCTTCTTTTGCAATCGTTGAAACAGGCACAGGAGAAAAAAGGTTGTCACCTGGAAAACTCGAGTTGCCTTTCAAGAGCAAAGAGTTGGAAAATGATCTGTTATAAGGTTCGGAAACAGGAGGACAGAGGTTCTGTGTTTCCTTTGTGCAGCCAGAGTCTTGTTTGGTCAAAGACGGGTCAGTCAGCCTGTTGTCCTCCTCTGAATTTGGCTCTATTAGGGACAAACAAATTGGGTTTTCAGTCAGCTCATAGCCACTAGCCGAAGAGGTATCCAAACACACTTTATGCTGGAATGGTAAAGATTTATTTTTCACCAAAATGCTGTAGCAAAGAGGAGGGCCTAGATAAACTTCCTCTGTACAGGCTTTAAACAGAGTCTCTTCATTCCTAATGTCAGGACTGCTAGGTACGGAAACAGATGGGCTATTAGACTCCTCTGCTTGGCTTTCACCAGGGCCACTGCAAGTTTCACCGTCAAAACACTTTAAATCCAACAGGCCAACATTGTTCTCAGGTGTCAAATGAGGTGAAGAGGATTTGGTCAAGAGAGGTGATTGGATTGAATTTGCTGGCTGTGTGGTGCTGAGTTTGGGTCTTAGATTGTTTAGGTTTTGTGTCAGTTTGAAACAGGATGGGAGGCTGTAGGGCACAGGAGTCAAGCTCGTCTCTTCACCACACTGGCTGACCTCACCGCAGTCGCTGTCATGGGAGGAGAGTGACAGGTAGGAGTAGAAGTCTCCATTCCGAAGTTGGAGAGGCCTGTGGCATTGCTGAAGCACCTGAAGGGAGAAAATGAACACTTTTGGTGCTTTTTGCATCGTTTTTTAAGCAGAAGATCTGAATTAATAATAACCAATCCTAATTATCCCTACGATCTATACAAACAAACATGACGATGTTGTGTTGCTTTAATAAAAAAGAAAAATTCCAGGCAAAAATTACTATGCAAATAAAACTTTTATTTTCTGTTTTGTAATTTCTTAGATTTAACACACCATAAAATCCATACTTAAATATTAATGTTTTCGCCTGGTTTCTTTTTTACTTTAAAAAATGAGGACTGAATTTTAATGAACTTTTAGATTGCTGGAGAAATTAATAATTATGCCTTCAAAGTTCTTAACTGTGATGCGATTTATTGAAATCCTTCAGCTGGATAAACAAAGGAGGAGAAATAACCTTCATTTGCATTCATTGTTCCTTGAAGTGCACAGAACACCAGGTCAATAAGAACAGCTTCAGGTTCATGTTAATCTATTTCTGATGGTTTTGTACATTTGTCATTCAAAAATTTATAAAAGCTGTAGAGGAATTATCTAAATGACATATTGTGTAGAATCAGAAATCTACCTTGTCTCGGATGTGTGTTAATGATGCGGAGGATGGGTCTTGCATAGAGCCAGTGGTCTCCCTCAGGTTTTCTCCATCTGACTTATTCTTTTTGTTTTTCAGTGCAATAGAGGCTTTGTCAATAACCTCAGTTACAAAGTGATGAGCATTCTCCCCTTTGCATTCATTTCTGCTTTGCGGATGGGTTGACAGGACAGAGGGATTACAGCAGGACAAATGTGATTCATTTCCCTTTTTCAAAGCCAGCGATGAATCTTTTGCTCTGATTTCCCTCCTTGTCTCCTCTGTCACCAGTGATGAGAACTTAAACTTCTCTCGAATGGTGATGGCTTTACGTCCAGCATTCGAGAGGCTTTTGTCTATCGAACTATGAGATCTACCGTCGGCTGTAGGCTGAAAAGGAGGTGAAGGAAGGGAGGTGCTATGGCAGGGGAGCTCCCCCCTCAACTCACCCACCAAACAAGAAGCACGCTTAGAAGAGAGGGGATGGTGATCCCTGGTAGGGGATGAACAAATATATCTTGTTAAACTTGAATCATTTTCAGCTCTCAAGTCGCCACCATCTTGGACTGGCTCTTCTGATTTGGTATTCATATATAACTCCTTTACAGTATGTCTTTTCTTAGTGAACAAGCCGGATTCTTCTTGGAGAAGATCATCATCTTCATCTTTTACATGTAAACAGTTGTGGTCTATATTTCCGTTCTCCACGTCATCTGCAAACTGGCTGATATAGCTTTTTCTCACATTGACTTTGTTCTTGTGTGCTTTTCTACTTGTATTGTTCCCATCCTGACTATAGGTTTCTGTTAATTGTGAAGGTGAACGTGTGAAAGTAGAGGATGGAGTGCTTTCGCACTGCAACTCATCTAAAAGTCCTGCCTCTACTTTGACTGAGGAGGAAGCAAAGGTGCAGGGAGAGCGTATCCACCTCTGTAATTCTGTCTTCATATACTCCAGCCCTAGTTCATAGGATGTGTCTATGTCATCTTCATCATTGTCCTCCTCATCCTCAATGCCGGTAAATACGCCATTTACCCTCTTGTCGCAGCCATCCTGTTCCTTCCGAACACCAAGTTCCTCTTCAGAAAGTGTCAGTGTGGAGGAAGAAAGCAGATCACTGTCATCTTCATCTGTGCCTGCTGAAGTGCATGAGACGTTTACCACCATGCTTAAACTGGCAGCATCAGACTCATCTACACCTTTACCGCCCCTCTTGCTGTTGTAGCAATGTTTCCTACGAGAACTGGATGTGGCACTAGCTGCCATGCTTGGATCTAGAAAACGGTGATACTGATTTCTGAGTCTGACAAAGTCCTCAGATTCCAGAGATGAGTCTTTTGTGCTACTCACTTCGTTAAGTGATACTTTTGATAAAGTCTCATTCATTAGCATTCGCTCATCTTTCCATGAAGTGCTTAAGATTCCAGAGAGTGGGGTGTTTTGGCAACCTAAAGAGGGGGAAGTAGGTAACTGGTTGTTTTGTGGGGCGCTGCTTTGAATTGACATGTCAGAGACGCTGCGTGTCATTTTCCCCACCAGAGGATTCTGAATGTTCTCCAAACGTTTCAGGAGGTCAAGTGTTTTTTGGCTAAGATCCCCAGATGTCTCGGTTACAATATGTATGTTTCCTCTTGATCCAGCCTTATTATTATGTTCCTCCTGTACTTGGTTCAGCAGACTGGGACTCGTGACACTGCCTGCCTCCACCTTGTCAGGACTATTGCACTGATTTAGGAAACTTTCCAAAGACGTGCTTTGATGGAGACGTTCTTTAGACGGGAATAGTTCAATACCCAGAGCCAACAGAGACTCAAAAGAAGAGCTCTGAGACAAATCTGGACTTAATATCCTGTTGATTGATTGTGGCGTTGGAAAACTATTATAATGGTAACTATTAAACTCTGACTTGTCTCCTGAGGTCATGAAAATCTTGAAGGAGCCATCAAGTTCTTTTACATCAAGGTCAGAGTCTGAATTTGCAGGGGTCAGAATTCCCTGTCCATTGATTACTATTTCAACAGCCTCCCCTCCTTCCTCTTTGCACCCCTTCTTTTCCTCCTCCTGCCTGTTTCCTTGGGGTTCCCATCTCACCTCTTTCATTTCCCATTCCTCCAAATTTTTACAAATTCCCATCTTGCTTCTTTTATAATTATAATGTTCTTGATTTTCATCAACCTTCCCCAGGTCTCTTTTTTCTTGTTTTTCTACATCCTTATCCAGTTTGGAGTGTGTTGATGTCTCTGAATCTCCATTGTCACTTACAATCCCGCTCTCGCAATCCGATCCTAGAACATTTTCCGACTTCTCACTTCTTCTGCCACTCTCACTTTCATTATTCCAAACATCACTGATCCCCTTTTGTTGCTGGCTATTCTTCATCAAACCTCCCAAGAGGTCTGGAAGGGTTTCATTGGAAGACAACAAAGAATCCTTACTCATACTCTTCAACAAAACATGTTCTTTGTTTGTTAGAGGTTTATTTATGTACCTTAGTGTAAAAGTTGGTGAAAATGTAGGGGGATTACATAATTCAGTATTGTGGAGGCTGTAAACCTGATATATGTTATTTTTTGGGGGAGAATCAGAGTTAACACTGTGCTGCACTTCCAGTGATGACATCTTCTTTTGCTCTGTGTCTTGGATATCCATTTCAATCTCATTGGACTGAGTGTCTGAGGGCAAATTTGATTGTACAGTTATGGGGAGGTTTGTGGTAAGGTCAGGTTGTAGTACGTCTTGTTGCTCTGCTTCCATGACGGTCATATCTATTTCATCCCATTCCCACGAGTCATCTGGTGCCCCTGCCACAGAGTCCAGTGATACTGGGGTAATCTTGTCCAGGCTCACTAAGCCTTTTTCCAGAATGTTTCCATTAACCTGCAGAACAAGAAAACAAAACGTAAAAACGAATTTTAATTGTGATTTAGCAAAAATGTATTCAAGTAAAGTAGCACACAAAGGACTTAAACAACTCAATTGTGATGTCTTTGCATGCTAGAGGATAAGTGAAAGATGAAAATCTATATTTTCCATTTTTATCTGGCTTTTACTTGTAAGTAGTATTTTATATCCCAGAAAGCTCCAGCAAAACAATTATAAAATGTTGTATTTGTGCAGATGTGTGTTCTTTCAAAATCAGACCTATTTGTGTTAGCTGGAATATATGGTTCCCTAAAAGGTAAATATGACCAAATCCACAGGATTTGTTGTTGATGGTGAGAGGAATAAGCACAGTTAAAGACCTGCAGGTACATTTACTTCTTCCCATGTTATGGAACAGATTATTTCAGTCAACTGAAACATCCATTCTCGCCTCTCCTCCTCCCACATCTTTGAAGAATAAAGAGCAACTGTCTCCAATTTCTCTAAAATTGCTATGTGTGATATGTTATACTAGAAATGTCCTTATTCCAGAAATAGTTCATATTTTACATTAGAAGGGGATTAACTAGAAATTCTCATTTGTGGCCC
>NW_015151706.1:13711-15502 GCF_000732505.1 Cyprinodon variegatus
ACATGATTATATGAGCTGTTTTCACCGAAAAATGATCAGGAGCGCCTTGAAAATGGTCAGATCCGCCTCTCTGGCTGCAATGCATTTAAAAACTCCAAGGACCGACCACAGGAAAAACAAAACCGCGTTAAACTGCTCATATGAGTGCCGCAGAACGGGCAAAACACAACTCGACTGGCTTCCATCTTGGGTCATTATGAACGCTCCGGTATCGGTGTCGGTATCGGTAAGCTTAGAAGACAGTCCCTCCCTTTACGTCGGATTTTGTCAGTCGTAAAAGTGTTTTCTGAAATGTAAATTTGTTTCAAGATTTGTAAAAGTGTTTCAGATTTTGTATTGTTGGTTTGCACTTCCCGGCCACCGTAGAAAACAGCGAGGATACAGGGTTGGCAGGACGAAGCGGAGGAAAAGATATTTATCAACGGTTGTCATGGGAAATTTAAGACCGCTTGATAACATGACCGAGGAGCTCGCAGCTTTAACACGCTTCCAGGGCAGGTACAGAGACACTAGTATCATGTGCCCCACAGAGACATGAATAGATGGACTTGTCCCAGACGCAGTGGATTCCCTGGGTGGCTTTAAACTCATCTGTGTAAAGCAGAGAGTGGAAAAAGAGAGGATGGGGACTGGCGATGTTTGTGAGTGAGAGATGTTGCAACGCGGCTCATGTTTACGTGAAGGAACAGATATGCTCCCCGGAGGTGGAGCTACTCGCGGTGGGCGTGAGACCGTACTATCTTCTACAAGAATTTGGGAGTCCACATCTCCCCCCTACGCAGACATCACAGCTGCATGCGAGCGTATCCACGGCACGGTGACCAGGCTGCAGCACACTCTCCCCTGCTTACATCTGGAGACTTCAATCGAGCCTCCCTCTGTTCGAACCCTCCCTATGCTGACCCAGTATATTAGGTGTAAAAAAAGGGACAAAAAAAATGGACCTTTTAATGCCAATGTCAGATATGCCTACACGTCTGCCTCCTTCCCCTCACTAGGACGCTCGGTTCATAATCTTGTCTACCTGCTCCACCACAACACACCAGTGGTGAGCAGGACAATATTGCAGAAGAGTTCGGTGAAAGTTTGGTCAGAGGAGACCACTGACAAACTGAGGTACTGTTTCAGAACAATAGACTGGAGCATGTGTCAAAGCTTTCATTGGGATGACATCATCAGCCTGACTGAATGAATCACTAACTACATGACCTTCTGTGTGGAGAGCACTGTGCCCACACGACAGCTATGGAGCTTTCCAAACAACCACCTCTGGATGAACCCTGAGCTGAAAGTCCTCCTGAACCAGAAAAAAATGGCTTTCAACTCAGGGGACAGAGAAAAGCAGTGTTGAGTACAGCGAGAGCTCCAATGGAGGATAAGGGTGGCAAAAAATAAATTAAAAAAAGCAGGTTACCATAGGGGCACTACAAAGCAGCGGCCAAGAACAGCTCATCTTGACAATTTCACACAATATGCCGCTTAAAATGATACAAACTAGACTTCAAACCCACATCTATGATCACCAACGCCTGCTGGTGCTACGGTCACTAAATATTTCAAATACTAACATTTTTGACCGTTTAAAAAGCTGCGGAGTGCTATGGACAGATCTCAAGAACACAACAGTGGAACATAACTGCCAAAAGACGGAGAAAGCGAGGATGCAGAGGGGGGGCTAACTGTGAAGCTAAAGAGAAATCAGACCTCCGCTTCCATCAATCCTGCTGGAAAACAAAATGGATAATCTTTGACTGGAACTCTCTTTAAAAAAGGGGATTAGTAATTACTGCG
>NW_015151706.1:16047-25938 GCF_000732505.1 Cyprinodon variegatus
ACTACATGACCTTCTGTGTGGAGAGCACTGTGCCCACACGACAGCTATGGAGCTTTCCAAACAACCACCTCTGGATGAACCCTGAGCTGAAAGTCCTCCTGAACCAGAAAAAAATGGCTTTCAACTCAGGGGACAGAGAAAAGCAGTGTTGAGTACAGCGAGAGCTCCAATGGAGGATAAGGGTGGCAAAAAATAAATTAAAAAAAGCAGGTTACCATAGGGGCACTACAAAGCAGCGGCCAAGAACAGCTCATCTTGACAATTTCACACAATATGCCGCTTAAAATGATACAAACTAGACTTCAAACCCACATCTATGATCACCAACGCCTGCTGGTGCTACGGTCACTAAATATTTCAAATACTAACATTTTTGACCGTTTAAAAAGCTGCGGAGTGCTATGGACAGATCTCAAGAACACAACAGTGGAACATAACCCCCAAAAGACGGAGAAAGCGAGGATGCAGAGGGGGGGCTAACTGTGAAGCTAAAGAGAAATCATCACAGACCTCCACTTCCATCAATCCTGCTGGAAAACAAAATGGATAATCTTCGACTCGAACTCTCTTCAAAAAAGGGGATTAGTAATTACTGCGCCATCAGTCTGATGGAGTCATGGCTGCAATACAGGACAATGCTATTACCCTGAAGGGGCTACCACTATACCGCGACGATATGAACTAAGAACTAAGCTGTAAGACTGGGGGTGGTGGGCTTTGTGTTTACATCAACAACAGCTGGTGCAAGAAGGCTAGATCGGTCACCAGCTTCCGCTCTCCAGACATTGAGTTTCTGACTATTAACTGCAGATCGTTCTATCTGCTCAGAGAGTTCAGTGGGGTTAACATTACTGCTGTTTATGTGCCCCCCAGTGCTAATGCAAAAGAGGCCATGAAGACTCTATACTCTGAGCTCAAAGCTGGACACAGAGGGTGTTTCATTATTGCTAACCAGGCTAACTTTAAGACTGTTCTCCCTAATTTTTTACCAACATGTAGACTTTGCAACTCGGGGGGGAAAACACTTTAGACCTGGTCTTCTCTAACATCAAAGATGCATTTAGAGCAGCCCCCCGCCCCCACCTCGGGTCATCAGATCATCTCTTGGTCATGCTTATCCCTACATATAAATCCCAGCTTATTGTTGCTAAACCGACAGTTAAAGAGGTCAGAGTGTGGTCTGAGGGAGCCATGGAGAAACTCCAAGACTGTTTTTAATGCTCTGACTGGAACATCTTCAAGGCTGCAGCAACATATGACAACTTATTAAATATTGATGAGTATGCCATAACCGTGTCAGCCTACATCAACAAATGCATTGAGGACATCAGCATCAAAAAGAACATCACCACCCAGGCCAACCAACCACCCTGGATAAATGGAGAGGTTCGGAAATCGCTAAAAGCTTTCAAGTCTGGTGATAAAGAGGCACTAAGAACAGCGTGTGCCAACTTAAACCGTACCATCAGATCAGCAAAGCAAAACCACAACCAGAAGATCTAGGATCTTTTCCACTACGACAGCAACACCAGGAGGATGTGGAAAGGCATTCGGACGATCTCGGACTACAACACACCCTTCCCCCCGGTAGATGCAGCAAACACTGACTTCCTAAATGAACTGAACAACTTCTCTGGAAGGTTTGAGGCACTAAACAGCCTCCAGCAGTGAAAGCTGTTCCACACCAGGGGGAGGAGGGACTAAACCTGGACGTAGCTGAAGTGAGGAAAACTCTGAGGAGAAAATGATGTAATATAAGTCACAACATCTCTCTTTAGAAGACACTTTAGCATTAAATCAAACACTGTCTTTCTTTTCGAGGGGAAATGTGTCTGTCTGCTAGGAGAGTGAAATGACGGATGTAAAGTGTAAATATCAGGGAAGTCCAACCTGCTCTCCCAGCTCCCTCTTCAGTCTGTTCTGCCACTGTAGTGCCTGCATCACTATGGCCTCCCACCTTCTCTCCAGGTTGATTGACATCAGCTGCAGGGCCTCTCGGTGCTGCTCCGTTTCGGGGCTTGTTTCCGCCACCAGACTCAACTGAGAAAGAAAGATTAATTTGTGAAATTTAGGTGACATAAAAATTTTGTTTTTCTTTAACAGACTTTTAAAAATAATTCCACAAGATAATCAATGAATTAAGTATACTAATGTTTACTACTTTATCTTTTTTACCTGGTCCTGTTCTTGTCATATATTTTTTTTCCTTTCGTCAAACTATTGGCCTTTTAATTATTGTTTTATTTTGCTTACCTGGCTCTGCTGCAACATCTTCTGGCACAGTTTCAGCACAGAAGCAACTCCTCGTCGCCGCATTTGAATCTCTGAACACAGGGACTGTAAATACACATCAAGTTAATTATTAAACAAATATTCATTACTAAATATCCGATAATCTCCATTAGGTTACTTCCATGCTACTTCAACAGCACAAATCTACCAATAAATCTCTAATGTAGAATACAGATATAAAAATAGACATTGGAATATTGACATTGGAGATGAGCTGGAAAAGTGATAGAACAGACTTCACTTTGTGTGAAAATTATACCCTTTAGTATTAAGATAATACAATTCTCATAGTATAATTGTGGAGAGAGATAATCTTTTCTGCTCTTATTGTTTTGACTGGCAGCATTTTTCAATGTCTTTATTGAAAGCTAATAGCAAGAAAAAAAAAGTTTATTAAACTGACACCAACGATTTTCTAACACATTGGTAAACATTTTACCGGTGTAATTTTCATGTTAGTTGAGTTGTTAGTTGTAAACGCTTTGAAACGGTTTACCGGCGCCGGTAGGTTTTGAGATTAAAAGGGAGTTTATCCTCTCTGCTGTCACTAGATGTATTCTTGATGTGAGGCTACATGGTCAACACAGAAATGCAAGTAATGTCATGATGGGTTCCTAAAGTTAGCCCACATGCAGAACACCACTCAGAGGCAGGGTTAAGGTTAACCAATTTATTAACAGGAATGAAATAAAGAGGAACAAACAATTTAACTCAGAGAGGTAAACAGAGTAATCTCAGCTGGGAGGATAGACCAAAAAAAGGAGGATCTCAGAGCGACTACACAGGGTTTCCTCAGCGTGGGGGAAAAGATAAACAAAGGAGGATCTCGGTGGGGGTAGATCCAGCGGTTTGGTAAATTGAAACCAGAAAACTCTCTAGGGGGAGATGAGAGTGGTGAGTTCAAGGACCGAAGGGAAAAAGAACGAGGCTGATGAATGGTTCAGTTATGACTCACATAAAGGGGTTTTTGGTAGATTCTTGGGTCCAGTTTGTGGGGGTATTGTCCAGACAAGATTGTACTCCTTGGAGGGCGGACAGGCAGACTAGTGATGGGTCCAGAGGAGCAACGGAGCGGACTGTCACAGGATTTTCCAGAGGTGGGCATGAACTGCTAAGGTGAAGGTTTTCCCTTGCTCAATGACAGACGAAAGATTTCCATCCAAGGGAGGAGAAGGACCAGGCTTATCCAGCGGATCGGGAGGTTTACCAATACTGGCAAACACTCTGGTGTCGAAGTGGTGACAGTCCACTGCTTTTATACTCCTCTGGTAATAACCCAACAAGCCGCAGGTGAGGAGGAAAAACCCGGAAGCCGCTCTCCAAGCCAGAACGGAGAAAGGGCACCATCTAGTGGTGGAAGGAGAAACTAAAAGAAAAAAAACAAAAATAATCCCTACAAACAGAACTGAGAATTGAATAGAGAAAGCTTCCTGGAGAGGTAGCGAAACGTCTTTAAATCTTGGAAACCAAGTCCAGTGCATATTTTTTGAACTTTTACGGAATCACAACAGAACCCTAACAAGTAAAATTTTGCTGTTGCTACATTATCATTTAGGAAGAGTGAATCCTGAAACTCACAGTAATTAAATGGGTTTGGGGTCCCGTTTAGGACTAAGGTGTGAATTAAGCTTAGGCCAGGGTTAGGGTTAGGTATGAACATGTATGGTTAGGTATAGGGTAATGGTAAGGTTAGGCTGTAGAAAATTAATGGAAAGGCCCCGCAAAGATAGTCAGATAAGTTGTGTGTATGTGTATATCTGTTTATGTTAGCTATTTAGGACAGTTTCTGGTATATTTATTAATCTTCTGAAGACCTGGAGACCGAAGGCTGGTCTTAATCTGGCAGATATTTAATGTAAGAGAGTAAGTTAAGTGTCAGGACTCGGCAGGTAACGTTGTGCATTTTTCTGCCTCTGCTCTTTCCACAGGTGACTGGAGTTGACTGGTGGGCGTGGTACGCACCTGCGGCTCGTTTTGCGGTGTGTTTGGCTGCGCTATAAGAACAGCTCTCTGATAGCTGGAGGACGCCAGAGTGTTAACCTTGTGTGGTACGCCACAGTTGGCCACTGTCTTCTGACAGCTCAAATGATCCCTGCGTTGATCCCTTTCTCCTCTGTCTCCCAGGTATCTTCATGCCCGGGATCTCACTCACTGCTCTGATCCTGCTCCAGGCATTTCCCCCCGTGCTCGCCTGGTGTCAACAGCTGATCGCTGATCACTGCTTCCAACGGCGCAGCTCAGACCCCGCTCGAGCTTCCCCGGCCCGCTCATCAGTCATCCAGTCACCGGATTTCCTCCTCCAGGGCAGCGCTGAGTCTGCTCCTCTGCTCCACCTCTCTGGTCTGCTTTCTGAGCTCTGTGGTAAGCTTTACGTACCTCTCTGACACGCAGCCCGTCCTCAGTCCGCCATCTAAACTCTCTCTTCCTTTCTTAGATCGAGCAAACCCCAGTCTCGTGGCTCTACCTGGCGATGACCCGCTGTGATTTATTTCTCACTGATCTGTATTACTTGTGAGCATTAATAAATACCTTGATCTGCTACCTGTCTCCCAAGTGGGATCTGCATGTGGGCCAAATAAATAAATGTAATGTTGTGAATAAGCTTTGGATTATGGTTAGGATTGGAAATATACTGATAATTGTTAGGCAAACTCTTGTTAGGCATAGGTACATTAACTAAGATAAATGTAAGTCAATATAAAGTCTTAATATGGATAGAAATACAATGTGTGTGTGTATGAGACCATGTTTTTGTTACCTTATGGGGATGATTTCCCAGCAATATGCTGCATTTTAGGGACTTATATATTCTAGTAGAGACCAACGATTGGTCCCCATCAGGACAAGCTCTGTGCTAGGGGTGGGGTTTAAGTTTAGGACTATGGTATAAAATAAGTTTGGGCTAGGTTTATGGTTTATAGGGATGTATGTGTTGGTGATGGTCAGGCTTAGGGTCTGAGTTATGCCATAGAAATTAGTGGGAAATGAATTGAAATCAATTGAAAGTCCCAACAAGGATAGGAACACAACACATGTGTGAAGTGTGTGTTTGCATGTTTGAATATTTGCTCATAGAGATATTTGCACAAGCATCGATAGATATTTGTGCAAATAAATGCATATTTCTCTGTGTGTTATGGAAAAAAAATGGCACAGCTTTGTCAGGAGCAGGACCAAACACATTCAAGCCTTAAACTATTTATGCTAATCCTGCCTGCTCACTCAAAGGCACTTCTTTTACATTTTCCTTACATTTTCCAATAAATATTAAACACTACTTTCTGTCCCCCAGTTCTCTGCTCACATCCTCTTACTCTGCTGTTTTCTCACATACACTCTACAAAACTTCTGTCCTTGTTTTCTTTAGTTTAGCCTATTTGTGGCTTGGCTGCTTGTTTAAACAGGAGATGGGGATGCAAAATATGGGAGACTGGATCAAGAAAACAAGCCTTTGTGCTTCATAGTGTGTGGATAAGATGGAAAATAGATTTATTCCATATAGGAGGTATGCATTACATTGAAGGAGACAGCTTTAAAATAACAAAATTACTGATTGATACTTGCACCACATCAGATGACCAATACAGAGGGAGGACAGAGATAAACCCAGTTGCTGTACATTAATTCAATTCAATCAGTTTATTTCTATAGCGCCAATTCACAAAACATGTCATCTCAAGGCACTTTACAGTTCAACCAGATCATCCAGTCAAATTGATTCAAAGTTTTCTATCTAAGGAAAATCGGTTGACTGCATTGACTCATTCTCTGGCGTAACTTTCTGAAGGACTGGTGTGGACATGTCCCCACCAACTTTGGGCATGGAGGGGACATGTCCCCACCAACTTTGTGCATGGAGGGGACATGTCCCCACCAACTTTGGGCATGGAGGGGACAGTTCCCACCAATAATATCCGCTTTTTTCCTCCTTTCAGCTGATTTACTGCAGCCAACAGTAACTGGGGTCAGGCGCAGCTGTCTGTGTTTTTTTTCCTTGCTCTCCCACTGCTCTTGAATCCTACCTCTCGGGTGAAATATCATGGGATCTGTCGCTTTGGGACATGATATTATTTGGGGTCGCTATTTACTGCGTACAGATAGGCACGAGGAGAAGATGAGATACCCTATATGGCAAGCCGTTTTAACATACATTCGTAACAGCACTCAGTGAATTTTAACTGGCAGCTACTCAGATATATGTTTAAGTTAAATTTAGGAGACAGGTTGGTTAAAAAAAATCATAGATGCCACAGAAAAATCCGTTAATTACACATATTCCCCTTTTTCAGCTAAAAATGGCAGCAGATTGTACATTTATATGAGTTAAAGAAGCTGGGCTTCTCAGGACCATACTCATTACAGATCAAAATTAACAAATATCTGTAGTTTTCTTATTGATCAGAGAATCAGACTGCAGAGCTTCTAAAGATCCTGAAAAGGATTTTCTCTGGCACCATTATATTGGCAGACAGGTTCATCAATCGGTTTTTAAGCAGAGCAAAGACACAATTAGGGAAAGCTGCTGATTTAAAGGTGAAACAGATTTACTGGGATATGCAACATGAAATAAAATATATCTCCCAAGTTTAAAAGAAAAAATATGCAATTTGGGACAAATTTCTATATTTGATTTTGCTGTTTGTGAAGGAGGATAATCACTGATGCAGCTTAAAGGGAAGCCATGCATGGATGGATGGATGGAAGTGAAGTTCCATCCATACTAGGGATGCATGATATATTGCTGTTGGCATTGGTATCGGCTGTTATTCGTAATTTTTTATACATTAATGTTTTTGAGCCCTTTATAAAATAATGCACTAAAGCCAGGCATCTGTCTATAACTATAAATACCACAAAATGTATTGTGGTTTTCTTGTGTTCTCAACAATAGTTAAGCATTCAATAAATAGATATTTCTCAGTCATCCTTTAATGCAGTTTATTTTTTTATTTTATTTTATCATTTGTTTTGGCCCTCATGCCAGATGGCTGTGTCAAGTCTTTGGTTCAAAGTCATTGCTTGAATAAAAAATCAGAAAGCAAGAACCTGACAATTTGTTCACAAAAAAAAACTATATATATAACAATAATTTTTGGAAACATCAAGAAACTAAAAAAGCTAAAAGCATTGTTAATATCTGAAATGTTAATTTCTGTTATAGAATACTGTCTTAAAAAAGATAGAGATATGATTTTTTTTTTTTGATACAGCTGCAAAGGGTTAGGTATTCAGCGGCGCCTGCAGGCAGCGGCTTCAGAAAGCTCTCGACAATTCCAGAAAATATGCCGCCTAGAATGCTACAAACTAGGCATCAATCCTATATCTACGAACGCCAGCGCCTGCTGGAGCTACGGTCACAAAATGCTTTTCCTGGACTTGTAAATACAGCCACTCTTGACCGTTTAAAAAGCTGCGGAGTGCTTTGGAAGGATGCATGCAGAACAGCGGGCTCGTGGATTTAGACCACGGAGGAGGAGGAAGTGGTGTGCAAGGTGACGAAAAAGGGGCTGTAGTTGAAAAAAACACATTCCGTCTCAACAGGGTTAATCTAGTTAATTAAAGGTTAGATTATATTTAAAATATTGCTTTATAGGTCAATAATTCTGCAAAATACAGTGTTGTAGTTGAGTTTTTTTCTCATTCTATGAGCCATTTTCCTTTTTAGGGGATTTTAAGACTTTGATGATGGATACTCAGAGTTTAGAAAATGTAAGTGGCAAAGCCTTTTCCTCTTTTAAATGACATGTAGGTGCTCGCTATCTACAGCTGTATTAGATTCATATTACATGAAATTAAATACCTTATATTAACTAAAGAAACTCTGAAATAATTTGGTCACTAAGGTATGAAATTATATATAAATATAAATTGCCAAGGAAATGCATATAAAAATTAAAGATTGTGTTGATAGCACAGCCAAATTGTTACATTTGGGTTATAAACCATATAAAATATTTGAAGTAAACATAACAAAAGTGAAAATGATCAATTCATATTTATCCTGTAGAAATCCTTGTTGAAAATAAAAATCATAACTTTTTAAAAGGAATATATATAAACAAGCTAAATACATAAAAATGCAAGAAAATTTTGTACAAGAAATAGTTAACAATTAACAATAAAAAGACTGTAGAAAAGAATGGAATGGAATAAAATAGAAAATCCTTGAATAGAATAGATTAAAATAGAAGAAAAGGAGAAAAAATAAGTGGGAGAATAAAAGAAAGAAGATACAAAGAGAGGGGAGACATGTGCTGCCTGTTCTGTGACCCAGGCCAAATTTCAATCAATTCACATTAATTAGAAATCTCTTATTAATTCTATTTGTTGATTAAGTCAATTAAAGCCACAAGCAGTCATTATCACACACGCCTAATAAATTCCTTTTGACAATTTCTTCCCACACATATTCCCTCTGTGGCTCTTGATACAGCCTGATGGTTCTTCTTGGTCTTTCAGCTTGCATGTCGTCATAGTCCCCTTTTTTAGGTTCACTTATTCTCCGATGCTTTTCATGGTCATTCTATCAAATCCCTCCAACCTGTCTGTCTGAATCTCTGACCACCTGAACCTGAACCTGATCTGTTTTGTCTTCTCTGCTTCCCAGGTTGAACCTGCCTGAAACCAGAAACCCTGAAGAGTTTCTCTGTTGGAAATCTGTCTGATCTCTGAAGAACCCTGGAGAATTAAACCAGTCAAAGACCTGCCTGCCGTTCTCTGAAGAATCTGGAAGGGAAACCTGTGATCTGAAAACACTCAAACCAAGCTCTGCCTCCGCCAAGCCCTCAGCCTGCCGACAGCCTCTGGACCCTCCTGGTCTCCCCCCTCTGCCGCTCAGCTCAAACTCCAGAACAGTAAACCCAGTCATGACCAGTCCTGGATCTGATTACCCCCTGACCTGTAATTGTTCTATATTTCATTAAACCTTTGAACTTTTTCCTGTCTAAGTTTGTGTTTCTGCATATGGGCTTGAATCCAAAACCCATCATGACAGAAATGTCCTGGGTCGTGAGTAGTGAGGAAACAGGAAGCGATTCTTGTGGGATGGAAGAGGGAAATAGTGACAATGAAGAAGATTGGAAGAGAATAACGTATAAAAAAAATGAGAAAAAGCGGAAAAAGCAGAGATCAGTTGAAGGGAATCCAGTTCAGAGCTGTCAAGTGATGATCAATCCATACATTCCACAGCAAAACAAACTGATACAAAGTCGTATTCAAACTCGTTAATCAGGCAGACTCTTTTACAAATTGGAATCCGGTTCACTTAACCATAAAACTTAGAAGTCAGAGGTGCCAGAATACTGTATAATAGAGACCTGTTAATAAAATGCAGAGACAGCGCTCAGCAAGGCAAAGCTATACGGATTAACAAGATTGAGGGGATAAGAGTTCAGTGCAGCTTGGAAGGATTTCCTGAAAGCGCGCACATGCGCGATCACGACGCTACGGAAGCCGGCAGACCAAACCAGATGAAAGTGCGCATTCAGCGTCTGCTCTTCCAATAATGCAAGGGTAGAAGAAGAAATGTGCCGTTTACCTGTGCAAAGAAAGAAACAACGAAAGAAAAATGTCTGAGGACTTCAGTGTTGAGGAAGAGCA